>NC_081430.1:65627388-65927388 GCF_949786415.1 Peromyscus eremicus
TGTAAGTTATGAACATGAAGCTGCCTAGAAAGCAAAGAACCTTGGCAAACATTCACAAAGCATCACCCAATGCTTTAATGCAGCTAAATGATTTAATGACAAGGAAGGAATTACTGTAAAATACAAGGCCGGGACCGGGCTACAACAGCACCTGCTGTCCAGACTAAGAAATCCAACATGGAATCCCGGAGGAAGCACGGTGCCAGGCTGTGGCGTGCTTGCTTGGTCCTCCTATACTGTTATTACTGTTCAGCGGTCCTGAAATCTGAATGACAGTGGCCTGAGCCCTTTCAAACAACAGAAAGAAGGTCAATTTTTGTAATGAGGAAATGGAAGTGGTGGTGCCGGAGATCGCTGACCCTTACAGTTTCTTGTGTGATGAAGGAGCAGTGAAGTGCGCCGGGAAATTATGGTGTAGGACGGCAGTGACACCGCCATCACAGAACAGAACCCAGCACCAAGGACCAAATGCACGGAAATGTGCATAAATAAAATGCACGCTATCAACCCTGGCTTTATTACTCTTCTCCAACTGTGAAAAATGGGTCACACAGTTCCGCAAAGAAAGGAAAAGACAAACGGCCCAAATTTAGTTCCGACAATATTCTCATCCAGGGACAGTATTTAAAATGCTTAGGAGATTGTGGGCTAGGTATGGACCAGTTAGAACAGACAAAGGGCTAGAGTAGGACTCTGGAGGCTCACTGCCCAGCCAGCGGTCATCTGGTTAGTTCCCAGGTCCTGCAGGAGACGTGAATGTAGCTTACACAAGGAGACAGGGTGATAACTGTTACACAGGATCAGTGTATTGTTCACTAACCAACTAACAATTGTCTCTATTGTGTATGTGTGACAGAGAGAAAGGGAGGGAGGGACAGAGACAGAGACAGAGACACAGAAAGAGAGACAGAGAGCATGTGGAGGCCAGCGGTGAACATCAGATATCTTCCTCTATCATCTTCTACCCTACAATATTTTGAGACAGTGTCTTTCACTGAACCTGGAACTCACCTATTCAGCTAGACTGGTTAGCCAGCAAGCTCCAGGAAACCTCCTCTCTGCCTTCCCAGTGCTGGAATTAGAGGTGCTCAACCACCACACCTAGTTTTTATATGGCTACTGGGGAGCAAATGCAGGTCTTTATTTTGGCACTAGCAAGCAAT
The DNA here is from genome assembly GCF_949786415.1 of Peromyscus eremicus. Lineage (NCBI taxonomy): Eukaryota > Metazoa > Chordata > Mammalia > Rodentia > Cricetidae > Peromyscus > Peromyscus eremicus. The sequence continues at coordinate 65,628,552 of NC_081430.1, forward strand.
TTACTGAAAGAGACATTTTCCAATCCTATTTTAGTGTTTTAAGATCAACCTGCATGTATCCCAGGCTGCTATGGGATGTTCTGTATGTGAAATGTGTTACTCGGATTGGTTAATAAATAAAACACTGATTGGCCAATAGCCAGGCAGGCAGTATAGGCGGGACAAGGAGAGAGGAGAATGCTGGGAAGTGGAAGGCTGAGGGAGAGAGACACTGCCATGACAAGCGAGATGTAAGGTACTAGTAAGCCACAAGCCAAGTGGCAACTTATAGATTAATAGAAATGGGTTAATTTAACATATAAGAACTAGATAACAAGAAGCCTGCTGCGGCCATACAGTTTGTAAGCAATGCAAGTCTCTGTGTGTTTACTTGGTTGGGTCTGAGTGGCTGCGGGACTGGTGGGTGAGAGAGATTTGTCCTGACTGTGGGCCAGGCAGGACCAGAAAACTCTAGCTACACCAGACAGACACCAGGTCTGCTCTCAACTCTGTTTCAGTCTGGTGCCATGCTGACTCAAGTCTTACATTATGCCACTTTTCAGGGAAAGAATAGCTTGTTATCTGGGCTGGTTGAATATGTGCCTTCAATATCTAATCATCTTCTCCTATCTCATGTGTTGTAGAATATTATTTTAAGGTGTGTTACTTTTGTTTATGTTGCATTTGTTTAACTCTGTGAAGCTGTGTTACTGTGCCTGTCTAAAACACCTGACTGGTCTAATAAAGAACTTAACAGCCAATAGTAAGGCAGGAGAAAGGACATATGGGATTGTGAACTGGACTGCTAAATTGAACCAATCTAGATATTTTAGAAATGCCTTAACTTTTAGAAAGTGAAAAAATATATTTGTCAAATGGAAGTAAATGCTTTGGAGTTTTGTTCCCACAGGAGATGAGAGGCTGTGGATTTCATCAGGGTTAATATGGATCAGGTTTGATCATGCAAGACCTCCTGAAACTTGACAGGTGATATCTATCAGCAAAGGTAACTGCTGGTCTTCCCAGTACTTGGTCATTATTTCAGAATTTTTTCTCTGGGACCCTAAAGATACTCCGTCCACAGACAGCAGGAAGAAGTATGGAGAAAACTATGCCCACATTCTCAAGAGTTGGGGTGGGTGTGTGGTTTTTGGTTATTTGGTGGTTTATGGATGTTATCATTTACAGGAATATAGACTATTGATACAAATTTAAAGTTATTTTTGTTACACTGTATATATGTTTCTACTCTTGTTTAAATGGTTTTTGTATATTGATATAAATTTAAGGTTGTTTTTGTTACAACATATTGTATATGTGTTTCTATTCTTGTTTAAGGTATTGTATCTATGCAGTTCATTTAAAATTATAAGATAGTTTTAGTTTTTTTGAAAGCTATTATTATAAATTATATAAGACAATCAAGAAACATAGGTCAGTAGTTAGTCATTTATAACAATCAAATTTGTAGATATGTCAGGTATGTTTTCTAGGTTAAATAGATATATTTTAGATAGATCATCTTCAATTATGTCAAATATCTATAGAATATGGCATTTAAAATGCTTTATTAATTTAAAGTTTTTCATGACAATAAGACACACCTGCTCCTGGCAGCATCAATTGACTTCAGAGAACATGATGGGCATTGAAGAAACTTCTTATGGATTTGCTTTCATTGTGGCAAGATTAGCCACTGGACGAAAAAACTGTTCTTGCCTTTGACTGCTGACAGTGTCCTCTACAGACTGGACATGCAGGAGGAAAGTGCCTATTGAACTTTGCCAAAATAAGGCAGGACAATTCTTCAAAATTCCCACTTCACAGATGAGTCTGCCAGATATTCTGCAGGACACAGAGGAAAATGGCTGATGAACTTTGCCAAAACAAGGCAGGACAGTCCAAAATTCCTGCTTCATAGAAAAGTCTGCCAGATACTCTAGGCCTGTAGGCTGAAGATGGATGCTCCAAAATTGCAGAGGAGCTTTGGGTGACTGTTCAGGCAGCCAAATGTCTCTGTTGTTAGATACTATTACATCCTTCTGGATCTTTGATGGAGCTGAAGACTAAATAGTTACAGTTGCAGTTTCTCTTAGTTATGATAGAAAGTAAATTAGCTGTAAAATTTTGGATTCACTAAGATAGGATAAATAATGCATTATTTTCTCTGAATATGCTAACTAAAATGGACAGAATATTATAAATGTAATCCTTACTTGATAATCATTATTATATATAGTCTTACTATGTTTAAGTTAAAACTCATTTTTTTTTTGTTTTGTTTTTGTTTTTGGAGACAGGGTTTCTCTGCGTAGCTTTGCACCTTTCCTGGAACTCACTTGGTAGCCCAGGCTGGCCTCGAACTCACAGAGATCCTCCTGGCTCTGCCTCCCGAGTGCTGGGATTAAAGGCGTGCGCCACCACCGCCCAAACTCATTTTTATTTAGACAGAAAGGGGGAAATGTAGAACATTATTTTTAAGGTGTGTTTCTTTTGTTTTATTGCATTTGTTTAACTCTGTGAAGCTGTGTTACTGTGGCTTGTATAAAACACCTGATGGTTTAATAAAGAACTGGCCAATAGCAAGGCAGGAGAAAGGATAGGCAGGGAGGGCAGGCAGAGAGAATATATAGAGGGAGAAAAAGAAGGAGCCAGAAAAGGAGGAGGACTCCAGGACAACCAACCAGCTTCACAACCAGCAAGCTATGGAGTAAGAATAAGATTTACAGAAGTAAGAGATTGGTAAAAGCCCAGAGGCAAAAGACAGACAGAATAATTTAACGTTAAGGAAAGCTGGCAAGAAACAAGCCAAGCTAAGACCAGGCATTCACAATTAAGAGTTACCCCAAAAGAGTAAAAATGAACATCAACACTCATGTCCTTTTACATTCTGCTGCTATATCATCCTCATATTTGTAAGCCAGGAGCTTCTGAATAAGAGAGAACCCAAGCTCATTACCATTGCTAATTTATTTCATTGGATAATAATTTAATGCTTGATCATTGCGATAGCTTCCTAGACTTTCTTTTCCGGAAACAAAACAGAACTATAATTCTAATGAGGTTAGGCTGGGTTTCAGAACAGTGTTTACACTGTCAAAGGATTTGGTTTTTTTATTTTATTTTCGTCAATTTAGTAATTGTGATATTTTAAGGGGGAAGAATGAGAAAATTTGCAAACAGGAAACAGAATAAGGCATAGAATGATCAAGACTTGGAAAGGACTCAAAGATCAAGGGTTCATTCGCTTCTCTATGGAGTAACTCTGGTCCCTTCCTGATTCTTCAGAGGCATCTGGAAGGCTAAAGAAATGCTCACAGAAGCCACCAGTCACTCCAGTGTCAACTCTGACTTCTTCTCTGTAACAATGAAGGAAGTGCTCACAGCTCAGTAACTAATGAAAAGAGGAATCCATGAGGCATGGTTGCGGAAGAACAAGGCATACCAGTTTGCCCAGTAAACAAAACTGTCCTAGCATTTGTAAATATCTAGAGGAAACCCTTCATGCCATGAGCTGAGCTCCCAAGCAGCTAAATTATCATAGACCCAAAAAAAAAAAAAAAAAAAAAAAAAGATTTTTCAGGCTAAGAAGGGATGAATATTTAAGGCCATTTTTCAAACATAGTTAACAAATACTCAGAAAGTGCTGTCTTGGCCACACACCGTTATTACCTTAAGTGCTGATAGGACAGAAATAAGCTAACAAAGAAAACCCACAAAGGTCAGAAGCAGAAACCAGCAAATTAAGAAGCTATGTTGACCTTTATTCTGCCTTGTGCTGGACCAAAATGTGAAGATTGTTGCATTTTGTTTTGTTTCGGGTTTTGTTTTTTCAGTCCATAGCAGATAAACTAAACCGCACCCCCTTCAAGAGGGGGTTTCTCTGTGTAGCCCTGGCTGCCCTAGAACTCACATGTAGATCAGGCTGGCCTTGAACTCAAAGATCCGCCTGCCTCTGCCTCCAGAGTGCTGCAATTAAAGGTGTGCACCACCAACCAAGGGTTTAAACTCAAACTTTCAAGTCTCAGAAGTGTTTGCTTTGAAATTACCCATAAAAGAAAGTGGGGCATAAAGCCCATAACTCTGAAAAACTACATACCATGTCATATATTTCAAGATGTCACCATAAATTAATAAGTGAAAATAGCTGTAAAAATGTAATATGGACATTTCAAAATACAATTTTTTTCTGAAGCTTAATGGAACATAAATGAATGCCACAGGGATTTTATACATAGTCATCTATTAAAATTGCAAGTCTTAGATTTTCTCTGGGTCGAAGTGGTGTTTCCACACCTCTTTTCCCATCCCATTTTTATCCTAGTATAAATGGTTGATATTTTAGCTTCTTTCATTGATTATATACTTTACTGTTACACAGCAAAAGAACATAATTAAAAAAATGTTAAAAAAAAATTCCTGTCATCACAATGCCCTGAGTACCAAAAACATTGTACCAAACATTTTTTATTAAAATTGTTAGCAGGGTTTACAGAAGTGGATAGGTATGTAATACCTACCACCAAGACTGACAACCTGAGTTTGTTTTTTCTTTATTTAAATTTATTTATTTTTATTTTGTGTGCATTAGTATTTTGCCTGCATGTATGTCTGTGTGAGGATGTCAGATTTTGGAGTTACAATTGTTAGCTGCCATGTGGATGCTGGGACTTGAACCCATGTCCCTTGGAAGAGCAGTCAGTGCTCTTAACTGCTGAACCATCACTCCAGTCCTGACTACCAGAGTTTGATCCCTGGGACACATGTCATGTGGAACCCCCCCAACACACAAACACATACATAATTAAAATATATTAAAAAGTATTAGTAGGCGATAATTTAATAAAATCACATCAAAATTCAAAATATTTGATGAAGATTATTAAGTATAAAATGTACCCCCTAATGAAATGGATTAGTAATTACACAGTCTTAATTATACCAGAATTATTTTCCATGCTAATAGATAAATTGCCCTTATATATGGTACCCTAGCAATTGCAAAGCCTGGGATATCATGATGTCTGCATCTTTTAGGTATGTGATCCTAACACTGTATAATGAGAGCCTCACTCTTCATTATCATTCCCAGTATGCCAAAGGTACTCAATATGCATTAGCTTTCATGGTCTTCTTGTTTCTCATCCTTTTAAGTTTCACCTCCCTCATAAACCAAGCCTCTTTTAGTCCAAGAGTATCATTTTAACAGGGATCTTTTAGATAAACAGGGACTCCTCAGTGATGTAACTACATTGTTGCCAAAGCAGAAAGCAAACAAACAAAAACCTCAAGGTTTTTAACCAAATTATTGATGTAGATAGGGATTAAGTGGCTTAATGGAACACAACATGCAACACACATACATCATACAGATAACTCCCCTCTCTCTTTCTCTTTCCTCTCTTTTCTCTCTCTCCCCCCTCTTCCCATGCATGTACACACACACACACACACACACACACACACACACACACACACACACAAATCCAATGTTACTGAAAACCCAAGAAATCCTACATAAAAGACTGTTAAGCTGACACTGCAAAATTACACTGAATTTAGGAAGCTGTGTTTCTTTCCTGATGCTAAAGGATTGTGAGCAGAAACTGTGCGTGGAGACACAATACCTGGAGGACTTGCATCATTCTGAGAGCCACAGATGGTATGTTAGGGGGAGACTACTTTCCATTAGCGTAAGTCGGCTGTTATGTAGTGACGTCTGTTTGTACCCCTGCCTGAACTCATGCCTACCATTGCCACAGTATGACGCCCCCCTCCCCACTGGTGAGTGTCCTTCTGTCCCTGTCCCTAGCACCCCCCTTCCCCTCCTCCCTCATGTGGGGAAAATACTCTCCACAGAAGGTGCTTAAACAACAACAAACATGAAAAGATATTAATGGCTCATTGTCTTTTTAAACCAAAGACCATCACTTTTTTTTTTTTCTTTTGGCAAGGATATTCCTGTTTCTCTTCAAAAGAAATGTGCCAAGTACTTAAAGGCTTTTTGAAAAATAAACAAAATTTTGTTTCAAAATAAAAAATTTAAGAGTTCTTTGTAAAGGCAAAACTTGCATTCTGAATGTCCTTTTTGTTAGAAGCCCAAATATAGCAACTCAGCAGTAATTGCTATTTTATAATCTCCTGAATATCGAACTATTTATTATGCAAATTAACACTCTGGAGTGTGCACCCGCCTAGCCATGGAGTTCTCTTTTGTTTACATATTTTACTTTTGCAGCTTTTGCCAGTCAGTGTGAAGAGGCATCTTGATATTTACTAATCCCAGGCCTAGAGTCTACTACACTGTCAGCAGCTACACTTCCTGTTCCTTGTTTTTTAAGTAAAAGAAAGATGTATGATAGAGTTACAAAATTTGAGGCAGAAAAAAAAAGTTTGTAACAGCTAATAGAAATTTCCAGCAGAATTTTACTCTTGTGATTACTATCCTGGAACCCTTCTGTGATTCTGGAATTCACAGAATGTGGCAGCTTAACAGACAGAGTGAGTAGAGCATAGTAGAACATCAGGTCCCAAGAAAAGGGTTTCTATGGAGGGTTAGATAAGGCTTCTCTGGGTTGATGAATTGTGAACTGGCCAGTCAGTTGGCCCACTGATGAGGTGTCCCTGTGCCTCTCCACCCCAGGTGTTGGGACTAGAGTTTTGGTGACAGCCTCACATATAGCTGTATAAAAGTGGAAGACAGGCAATAAGAAACCAGACCAAGAAACAGAGGTCCCAAATATTTCTGCTATTTCTAGCCTCTGGCCAGGACAGGACCAAGGACCTGTGTAGCTAAAGTTTTCCTGCCTGGCCCACGGTCAGGGCAAATCTCTCTCACCCGCCAGACCCACAGCCCCTCAGACCCGACCAAGGAAACACAGAGACTTATATTGGTTACAAACTGTATGGCCGTGGCAGGCTTCTTGCTAACTGTTCTTACAGATTAAATTAATCCATTTCCATTAATCTATACCTTGCCACATGGCTCGTGGCTTACCGGCATCTTCACATGCGGCTTGTCATGGTGGCGGCTGGCAGTGTCTCTCTCTCAGCCTTCCACTTCCCAGAATTCTTCTCCTTGTCCCGCCTATACTTTCTGCCTAGCCAATGGCCAATCAGTGATTTATTTACTGACCAATCAGCAACACACTTGACATACAGACCATCCCACAGCAGACATGTCTGGCTTCTGGCCAAGAACAAGAATTAATGTCCTTGTCCCTAAAGTGCCTGATAGTTTCTGCCTCTTATTCTCATCAGCTGCACTAGTCTAAAATATGACTCTACCTTGCATATGTATTAACACATATGTTAACAAGGGGCCTTATTCACAGATCAGGAAACCATAGCTGTAAGCTACTGACCAGCTAAGTCAACCACCAGTGATGCATGTAGAACTCTCTTCTGCTCTGTTTCCATGAAGAGAAGCCTTTGCACACTCAGAATGCTATACAGCACATTCACCCAACCCCTTTTAGTGCCCTGTTAATTCAGGTGTAGCAGGTCTTTCTTGTCAGACTTTCTTTAGGACCACCAGCTCCCAAATAATGACACAGAGACTTCTCATTAATTATGACAGTGTGGCCTTAGCTTAGGCTCGTTCCCAGATAACTCTTAAGACTTAAATTAACCTGTTTATATTAATCTACGTTCTGCCACATGGCTTGTTACCTTTTCTCTATAATGTATATCCAACTGACTTCCTAAGTGTCTCACTGGTGAATCTGCCTCTCTTCATCCCAGAGTTCCTATCTCTGCCTGGAAGGCCCTCTTATTCCCTCCTGCCTAGCTATTGACCATTCAGCTTTTTATTAAACCAACCAGAAGGTGCCTTGGCAAAGACACATTTTCACAATGTACAAAAAGATTATCCCACAACACTCAGGGCTCAAAGAGGTAGCTGGTGACTGAGACCTTGTGGGATGGCCAAAACAAGAACTTATAACTTTATTCTTCAAAGTGGAAATAGGGCCCATCTTGCCTAATCTAATGAGCACTCACTTGAGTTGTTCTGCTGTCATCTCTGCTTCTGGCTCAGCTCTAACAACTTCCTCTTTTAAAAGTCTTCAGCTATGGGCCGGGCGGTGGTGGCTCACGCCTTTAATCCCAGCACTCGGGAGGCAGAGCCAGGAGGATCTCTGTGAGTTCGAGGCCAGCCTGGGCTACCAAGTGAGTCCCAGGAAAGGCGCAAAGCTACGCAGAGAAACCCTGTCTCGAAAAACCAAAAAAAAAAAAAAAAAAGTCTTCAGCTATGGAAGGGATATGTAGCTCAATTGGTAGAATGCTTGCCACTATGCAAAAGACCTGAGTTCAATCTCCAGGACCACATAAGTCATAGGTATGGTAGGATACAAAGTTCAGGACCATCCTCAGAGAGTGTAAGATCAGCCAGAAATACATGACACTCCACCTCAAAATAAAATAAAATAATAAAATAGTTTCCTACTGCCAGCATGCCAGTCTAGTTCTATTTGTACTAATGGCATAAGCTCCTTTCTGGAGTGAAGCCGTAAGACACTAACTCTGTCTTCTTTGTTACAATTAGTATGTACCTGAGGAAACTCTTGTATTGATCAGCAGAGTCTCATCACATCATTTAACTAGACAGTGTTTATGGAAAATGAGGCACATCTAGTTTAATCTTTTCTTTTTAAAAGGAGAAAACCAAGTTGGAGAGAATTCAAGCACTGACCAAAGCCATGTCTGGACTAGAATGTAAGGACCCTGAATTTCCAGAAAGAAGGTAATGTAGAGCAACCTCGTTTAATTTGACCTGCTAACAGAATCAGAGGAGTTAAAATCATCACAGGAAGCCTGCAATTGTCCTCAATCAACCAATAACTCAAGTCATAGCCTTTGGCTGCCTGCTATGTGTAAACTAGTTGGTCAGGTGTAAAAGATACCAAGATCCATTCTTAAAGATCTCCAATTGTGAAGTCAGGTTCAGAGCACTCTTCAGGATCTAATATGACTTATCACTATGGTCCATGGAATCTAGGATAGAGATTTCAGGGACACTGAAATAGACATGTAGGATGCCTGGCACCAAGTAGCTATTCAATAAAAGAATAACTGCAATGTGGTCATTGTTGTTATCAGTAGCACCTAAATCAAATTGTAGGTCTCTATCAGAAACATTTAGGTCTCTTGAGATTTATCTGAAGTTAAAGAGGGAAACATGCAAGTTTGAATGGAGACAGTAGACAACTACCATACACAAAGACAAGAACAAAAGCTGTTCCACTCCATGTTTGTGCCTCTTCCCACTTCGGTGGCAGGTTATGTTAATAGAGATGGTTTTTCCAGGTTGGGAAGCAGACTGTCCTGAGCTCAGCCTGGCTGTCACTAGCATTCTCTTCATGTCTTTTTTTTGTTTTGTTTTGTTTTGTTTTGTTTTTCGAGACAGGGTTTCTCTGTGTAGCTTTGCGCCTTTCCTGGAACTCACTTGGTAGCCCAGGCTGGCCTCGAACTCACAGAGATCCGCCTGGCTCTGCCTCCCGAGTGCTGGGATTAAAGGCGTGCGCCACCACCACCCGGTGCATTCTCTTCATGTCTTAAGAAGGTTGTGAAAATATTTGCGAGGTCCAGGAAACAGCACAAGGTTCAAGGGTTAATTTTAGTGTGTGGCCTTGACTGAGTTATGGGGAACCCAGATATTTGATTAAACATGATTTCGGGGTATGTTTTGGAGCATTTTGAAGGATGAATTAACAATGCAGTTGACAGACTAAATAAAGCAGATTGCCATCACCAACCAGTGTGAGTGGGCCTCATCTAGTCAGTCAAAGCCTGAAGAGCATGGAAGGCGGAGCCTTTCCATTACAATATTGGTCTTCTCTTGCGTGTCAGTCATACTTACTTGGCACCGTTGTCTCTCCAGCTTGAGGACCCCAGGTCATGGGATGTTATTGGGATTATATCGCTAGCAATCCACGGAGTCTATTTAATGAGCAAAGGAACTAATTTGTGGGTTAACTCCCAAGGCAGAATAAAGGAATTTGTCGCAGGATCTTGGAAGGGTGAGGCACAGTCCAATGCTGTTCTTTGGTGAGCTCTGCCCTGGTTTGTTCCAGCATCCAAAACCACAAAGTAGCAAAGAGAGAGGCTTACATGCATCCCAGGTCTTAAGGGTCCCCCAGTAGCCACGCCTCAGGGGCATGTACCTCAAGGTCATAGGCAGGTGTAACAGTTACCTGCTACCTCACTAGGGGCGGTGCTTCAGGGCATGGCTCAAAACAGTTACCCACTACAGGATGTCTCAGTCCATGTGAGTTAAGCTAAGTCTCTCTGTCTCTCATGTCTCTGTCTCTGTCTCTCTCTCTGTTTCTTGCTGATACATTCCCAAGAAAACCAAGTTGGAGAGAATTCAGGGACTGGCCAACACCATGCCAGGACTAGAACAAAGGACCCTGATTATCAGGTGATTCCCAGAGAAAGGGTAATTGAGAATCTCTGGAGAACCCAGATCAACACACTCATTCATGAAACTCACATACTCCAGGAAGCAAGCAGCAGCAGGCTTTATGGTGAGGAAGAGAAAGAACCAGGGTCATATTTAGGGGAGTGTGGGGCAACTGAGAACCATGTGCCAGACAGAATGGTTTAAATATTACATACTACCTGGGAGAAGTAAAACTGACAGCAAGGCTTGTTAAGACTGTATCCAACTAACAAGAGCATATGGACAGATACAGGACTCAGTTCTGGAAGAAGTTGAAAGAGCCATTTTTCTCTAAAGATGGAGAGATGATGTTTCCTAGTAGCAGAATTTGGGATGAATCATTCATTGAGTTTCCATTTGATACTAAGATGGGTTTGTTTGGCCATTTAGAAATCCAGAAGACCAGCTGGGCAGTGGTGGCACACGCCTTTAATCCCAGCACACAGGAGGCAAAGGCAGGTGAATCTCTGTGAGTTCAAGGCCATCCTGGTCTACAGAGCAAGTTCCAGGCCAGGGAGATGCAGAGAACCCCTGTCTAAAAACAAACAAACAAACAAAACAAAACAAAACAAAACAAAAAAACAGAGGATCTAGAAAGATGTGTGAGATTTACTATGAAAGTAGGGAATATAGAAATAGAAATTCCAGACTTGGCAATTCATTTTTATCAGCCACAATTATTCTGTGTTTATTGTATACATCACTCAAGCTATGGGGAAAGCATGGCGCAAAGGGTTTATTTCTTTGGAACTGAGCTCTAGTGAGAAAGCCTTACCATATAGTCTATCATTGTTCAAACTCTCACCTGCAAGATGGCTCAATATGTAAGGTGCTTGTCACCAAGTCTGATAACCTGAGTTCAGTTCCCGAAACCCACATGGAGAAGGAAAGAAGCAACTCCCTCCAACTATCCTCTGGTGTACACTTTATTTTACACGTGTACACACACACACACACACACACACACACAAAAACCAACCTAATTTCTGAAAACAATTATTGTTCATACCCTGTTCTGAGTGTCTTATAATCCACAGGCAGAGATCTTTCACAGGGGAAGAAACTTAAGCTGTGTAGCATCCCCTGTGGTTTTCCATAATTTGCATTGAGTGACAAAGTGGGCATAAGAAATACTCTTGGCACAGCCATTTTCCAAGTTCTGCTTATAAGACAGAAGGGCTGTATTTTAAATTTTTCTAATAGACTAGCTCTTCTAACCACCTTTGTCCATTATTCTACTCATGCAATCCATCACCAATGAATACATGAATATTTATGTGTATCTGTAATATGTATAGCATTTTAGCAGGCAATTCCCTTAAAGACTACTGCAGTGTTCTGTGAGCAAACATCATTGGACTCTCATGACCCTTTTGTAGGCCAACTTTTAACCTGATTAATTTGACTTACAATATCACAGGCAAGCTCTCATAGGGAAACAAAAATATAAAGCATATTACCAGGACAGTGAGTGAGAAATACCAGAAGAAGCCAGCATTCCAACTGCCACAGCTGAGAAAGTGAGGTCCTGCAGACACTGCTGGATGAAGGGGAGGGTGGGGAAGGAGCACCCTGGACTCAGCCTGATGCTGTGGGTCGTTCTACAGTGTTTTTGTTTCCATTTTCTATCATAATGGACATTCACAGACTTTACATTGTCAGTACACAGAGAGAGAGAGAGAGAGAGAGAGAGAGAGAGAGAGAGAGAGAGAGAGAGAGAGAGAGAGAGAGAGAGGGGTTTTATGCCAGGATACCTTTAAAGGGTTATATGTGCCTACACTTCTACCCTTTCTGCTGCAACACTAGAAATATCAGAGGGCTCCATGTGAATGAACTTGGATGTACTTCCTAAGAGCCATCTCATCTCATCAATTTCCCCCTTTCCATTGGGGTCAGAGGCAATTAAGAAGTAAATAAGGAAATCTAGTAGATAGAAGCTCCCCATCACATTGCCAGCCTCTTTACTGAATGGCTCTAAAGGGCAATACTTAGATGCATGGGTACATCTGGGTTCCCATGTTACATGCCAGAATTTGACTAAACTTTTTCAGAGGGAGATGGATTCATGACACTATAGAGAACAGCAGAAAAACAGCCTGAAGGAAGGAGTACTTTAAAATGGACTCAGTGAATGTAATGACATTATCTATTTAAAAGGACCTGGAATTACTTAGGAGGCAAACCTCTGGCATGCCTAGGAGGGATTATCCAGGTTGGGTTCATTGAGGTAGGAAGACTCACCTTAACTATGGGCAGTGACATTATGTGGGCTGGATATAGAATGCTAGGTTAAAGGAGAGAGCAAACTGAGGCCTCGCATTCATGACTGCTTCCTGACTAGGACACGGTGTGAGCAGCTACCTCACACTCCTGTCACCATGTGGACTCTACTCTTGAACTGTGAGCCAGTGGCTTAAGTTGCTTTATCAGGTGTTTTGTCTCAGCAATGGTACAAGCAAGGCTAGAGTCACATAGACACGCTCACTAGTCCACTGTGTCCTGAAGGACATGTTTCCTTCCTCTGGGAAGTAGAAATGAAGGATCAAAGAGAGTCCAAGAGGGTATCTCTAAACAGTGTCTCTCAAAGGGTAGTTCAAAGACCAACTGCACCTGGTCGTTAGTGAAAAATGCTAATTCTGGGGCTCCAGACCAGCTGAAGCAGAACAGTCCATTTCACAAGCTCTCCAGGCATTCTCATGTTCACATGGTTTAAGCAACCAGATTCAAACGAATAAATTTTTGGAGCTTTTTTTTTTTTTTTACCTTGAAAACAAATTATTCAATTACTTGTGTGTGTGTGTGTGTGTGTGTGTGTGTGTGTGTGTGTGTGTGAGAGAGAGAGAGAGAGAGAGAGAGAGAGAAGGAGGAGGAGGAGGAGGAGGAGGAGGAGGAGGAGGAGGAGGAGGAGGACATGTGAAGCGTGATCCTAATTAGCCTTAACAATAAAAACTCGGAGTCAGATATCAGGGTGAAAGCTGAAAGATCAGAGAAACAGAGCCGCCAGCTACTAGAGAGTTCTTACCTCTGCGAAATCTCAGACTGAAAGGGGGGCAATCCCATCTCTATGAATCCTCAGACTGAATGGGCACTGAGAACCTGACTCCACCTCCCTAGTGCTGGGATTAAAGGTGTGCACCACCACTGCCCAGCTCTGTTTCTTTTTTAAACTGATTCAGTTTTGTCTAGCCCAGGGTGGCCTTGAACTCCTGATCTTCCTGCTTCCTCCTCCCAAGTGCTGGGATTAAAGGTATGCTTCACCACTGCCTGGCCTCTATGGTTAACTAGTGGCTAGCTCTGCCCTCTGATCTCCAGGCAAGCTTTATTTGTCAGAACACAAACAAAATATTATACGATGACATGTGCTTGCCACGTCACATTTATGGAGGTCAAAAGACAACTGTTAGGAATCACTTCTCTTCCTCCACCATGCTGAGACATGGCCCCTTATTTCTGCCGTGCTGCGGTTTAGCTGGCTTTCCAGCTTCCAGGTGATTCCTGTGTCTCTGTCTCATCTCACTGGGATTACAGATGTATGCATCACGTGAAGCTCTTTACAGGGGTTCTGAGGGTTGAACTCAGGTTGTCAGGTTTGTATGCCAGGTGATTTTACCTACTCAGCCATCTTGCCAACTCCCTCTTGGAGTGCCTTTGGAATGTCAACTTACTTTTTTGAGACAAATTAAACCATCATGTCTGGGGTGGGGCCAGTTATCGATAGATTTGGTACCTGTGATGGTGACTGAATATGAAGGCTTTCTGGACAAAGCAAATGTTTGAAACTAATTCATCCACAGACATTTGTTTTTCTCTTCGAAGAAATTTCCTTTTCTTAATAAATTACTAGATGTTTTTTGTTTGTTTTTTAGAATGAAGGCCACAATGTAGATAGTTTGTATCAAAACAACCATACTGTTTGTTAGGTTATCAATATCTTGCAAACTTGTTATAAAGTTAGTACTTCTCTGAGCCTCCTAAGCAGCCTTCCAACCTCTCTCACCTTTTCCTGAGTCAGCAGCTGAAGGGTTAACCCCTGGCACCTGGTAAACAACTTAAAGATCTGATATGCACCTCCTGGACGTCTCTTTCTATTGGACCTGGTGTGGTTAACTGTTTCTCATATTAACCTTAAGTGTGCCTCTCATTTTAAACCATACGAACAAGTCTCCAAAGATAACACTACAATAGAGCTATAACTGTGTGTGTGTGTGTGTGAATAAAAACATGTCCAGTGTCCTGTACATGCTCACCTCTCCCGTCGTCGTCGTCGTCGTCGTCGTCGTCGTCGTCGTCGTCGTCATCGTCTTTCTCCTTCTACAGCAAACAGTGATGGTGCCTCCTTTTTCCAGGTTGCTTTTGCTACCATAACAATTCTCTGGCCTTCCCGAGGGATTAGCCATGGTGCGATTTACTTGTCAAGGAGGGCCCATTTATCTTCTCCCTGACAAATTTCAACACATGCACAGCTCTAGCACGAACATTTCTGCAGATTAATCCCTCACCCTTCTCAAAAGGAAGAATTATTCTCAAACAATCTATTTCAATACAGAGTTCCTGGTGTGAAGTTAATCTCCACAAACCTTGTGAGTGTGCTACCCAAACGCCATCTCAGTTATTCACTCAGAACAGAAGCCTTTGGCTTGTAGTTTTTCAATCTTATTGTTCAAATGTGAACAGCAGAGAAGAAAGGGCAAAGTATGCTTTTTAAAAATTGGTGATTACTGCTAGCTCTTGAAATGGCTTCTGTGTTCAACAGGCCGTGGTCATTAACCATTAATAAATATTTACTCAGCATCTACTACAAACCACTACATGTAGGTAACATGATGAATGGTGATAATTCACATACATGTGTAAATAAACAATGTGTGGTTTCTTAAAAAAAAACAGGCTTTGCAAAATCAACACAATATTTAGATTAGTGTGGATGGCAGGGCTTTATCAAACATTCCCATATTTCTTCATAAGAATCCATTAACATTTAATCATTGGAATGGCCAAAAATATCAAATAGGGCAAGTATAGATTAATATACCCTGGGAAAATTACCAGATACTACAAATATGTAATAGGGGAAGCAAATACGAACAAATAAAATAGGAAGTGAGTTGGTGATGGCCACAGGCTGAATATGAATCAGCCATTCGGTGCTATTGTGATAAAAGTCAATATGATACTAATCAATAGGAGTGGAGAGGCAAGGCTGAGGTGTAATTCTTCTTCTGGACTCCCTATTAGTCAGAGGGAAGACAGTATCCTGACTTGGATACACAGTTTAAAAGAAAAAGAAAGTGTAGCAGGGGATGCTCAGTGGTGGAGAGCATATGTAGCATGCAGGAGATCCTGGGCTCAATACCCAGCACTGAAAAAAGGGGAGTCTGATAATTAAGACTAACAGATTTTAACAATCAGACCCAGGATGGCTTGAAGACTATTATTAATGATCCAGAGATTTTTTTTTTTTTTTAGGGAAATTCTATGCAGTGACTCTGTGTTGTAAATTAAATGGGAATTTTTTTTAGTCTACAATAAACTGCATAGGAACTTCCACTATGAAGAAACCCTTTATTATTGCAACAGGAAAATGAAGAAATCAAGTAGAAACTGCACTAAGATAAAGATTGTCCAGGGACATGGTGGGGCATGCCTTTAACCTCAGCACATGGGAGTCAGGGGCAAGAAGATCTCTGTGAGCTCCAGGCCAGCCAGGTCTAGATAGTGGCTAACCTGTCATTGTATGATAGGACTTTTCCTGGGGAGACACAACATGCACATACGGATCCTCACCCCAGAAAGGGAGTCCACAACAGGTCAAAGTAATGATTTCACCAATGTGCAACCTCGTGAATTGATGATTACTGGGATTCCTTACAGGAATATGGGTGAGGGATTATTTACAAGAGCAGAAATGACTCAAAGACAGCTGCATCATCAAAGCCCACCCTAGCATGAATGACAGCTCACAGAAGCTGGAAATCTGGAATACACCGCATAGGCTGCTGTAAAACGAATTGCTAAATGGTCTTATTAATAAAAAACCTGGAGCCAGATATTGGGGTGAAAACTGAAAGATCAGAGAGACAGGAAAAGTCACAGCCAACCTCACCTCTCCAACTCCTCAACTGATCTTGTTTCTTCAGACTGAAAGCCTCTGAGTTCTCACCTGAATGGATCTCAGCTGAAGTGTTGCTAAAAAGCCTCTATTTCCTGGTCCTCATGCCTTAAGAGTGCAAGTTCCTGTTTCTTCAGGCCTTAAGAGTGCAAGTTCTTGTTTCCTCATGCCTTATATACCTTTCTGTGTCCTGCCATATTATTTCCTGGGATTAAAGGTATGTATCTTTCCCAAGCAAAGATGTGAGATATCAAGTGTTGGGATTAAAGGTGTGTGTCACTACACCTGGCTCTGTTCCCAGTGTGGTCTTGAACTTATAGAGATCGATATGGATCTCTGCCTCCCAAGTAATAAGATTAAAAGGCGTATGTGCCACCACTGTCTGGCCTCTATGTTTAATCTGGTGGTTTAATGCTATTCTGTCCTCTGACCCCCAGATAAGTTTATTAGGGTACACAATGTATCAACCACAGCCTGCAGACAGCTTAACAGATTTCTGGCCCAGGCAATAACCTACAATAATTGTATCCATGTTACATAGATTTTAGCTATATCCTCAGTTATCTTATGAATTTGCTGTTGGTCAGGGAGATTACATGTAAGCAGCAAGACATGTGGCTTGTAACTCTATTGTTGTACAATAGGAAAATCAGATGTTCTGTGGTTTAATTTTACAACTTCATAGATATTAAGACCCCTATAAATAGGATACCAAGAAGATGGTCAAGTGTGATACCAGCCACAGCTTTTCTCTTTGAATGCTCTCATAAGAAATATTTTTATTATTAAAAATCAAACTTATTTAAGGTAATTTCATTTTCATTCTTTCTTGAAATTGTCTTCCTTTTCCATATCAATATTCTGCTCATCTGAGGATTAAGACGCCACAGAAGAAAGAGTTGGCTCTGTGGCCCTTGTTCCGTTTGGGGGATGAGAAGAAGCAGTGCTTTGGTGTAGAGGACTTTTCCTCTGATCACACCCACACTGCTTGAACAGAACCAAGAATTTTTAGCTAAAATATGCTATTTTATTTATAAATGTTTTTTCCCCCAATTTAAGAATTGTGCTTTGACTCAGATGGAAAGACTGACTGTGTTTCTCAGGTTTTAGCTGCATTAATACTTGGGTGCATACCTCTCATGTTAGCCCATGAGCCCTGTCCTTGTGTTATCTCTCATAGAAGCTCATGACAGTCCCTCCCTAACCTACCTTAGCACAGCTCAGAACAATTGCATGTGAAGAGGCAGAGGCACACAAGTCATATCCTGTCCTTTTCTGGCTATATTTCTACTCTTGTTTTTTTGGATCTTCTTAAGGAAATATTCGGGTAACTGCTATAGCCAATTGCTCATGAATAGTAAAGTGGTCTCAGAATTAAAAAACAAATGACCAACTGTTGGCATATTGACTATGCAAAGCTGGCATGTGCTGAGTGCATAGGACATTTCAGAAAAGGCATCAGACATCTTGTGAAGGTAAAAAGATTTATCAGAAACAGATTCTAAATAGAAAAGCAAAAATCTAGTTTTTGAAACACTCATTTTCAAAATTGACCTTTAAAATTATTCTTATTAATAACAGTAGTAATATTAATAACTATTACTATTATTTTGAGACAGGTTTCTTTGTGTAACCCCAACTACCCTGGAACTTGCTCTGTAGACCAGGCTGTTCTTGAACTCAGAGATCCACCTAGCTCTGCCTCCCAAGTACTGGCATTAAAGGTATGGGCTATCTATGCCTGGCTTGGCATTTTATTTGTAACCAAAATTTCCATGCTTACAATAATCACGCCCTATCATCAGATGACTAAAAGTCTCAACACAAGATTCTTAAACATTCAGGTTTTTAAAAACTAATACACACACACACACACACACACACACACACACACACACAATGTTCAGAAGACACGGAGTAAATGATGCTACGTAGTGTTCTGATTGGTGGAGATACTTCTCTTACAAGATCAAGCTGTAGACTTGAATTGAATTGACTTCTGCTATGGACCATCTTTCACTGCTGAGAATCTTGGGCATCTAGCTCAACCAGAAGCCATGCTGCACTGGAACAACATCCCTAATGTTAACTCCCAAAGCAAAGCTCTTTCCCTCAGAGGAGGTGGCTCCAAGTCACTCTTTTGAGCACCCTTTAGTGGCTTGTGTTTGGTTGGTTGGTTTTTCGAAACAGGGTTTCTCTGTGTGACCACTGGCTGTCCTGGAACTTGCTCTGTAGAGCAGACTGGCCTCAGATTCACAGAGATACATGTGGTGATATTGTGTTCTCCAAAATATTGTGTACCCTAATAAACTTATCTGGGGTCAGAGAACAGAACAGCCACTAGATATAAAGGCCAGAAAATGGTAGCACACACACCTTTAATCCTATCACTTGGGAAGCAGAGATCCATCTGGATCTCTGTGAGTTTAAAGCCACACTGGAAACAGCCAGGCATGGTGACTCATGCCTTTAATCCCAGGAAGTGATGGCAGAAAGCAGAAAGGTATATAAGGTGTGAGGACCAGGAACTATTGCTGGTTAAGCCTTTAGGCTTTCGAGAAGCAGTTCAGCTGAGATTCATTCTGGATGAGGACTCAGAGGCTTCCAGTCTGAGGAAACAGGATCAGCTGAGGAATTGGCGAGGTGAGGAAGCTGTGGCTTGTTCTGCTTCTCTCATCTTCCAGCGTTCACCCCAATACCTGGCTCCAGGTTTGATGTTATTAATAAGACCGTTTAAGATTCGTGCAACAGATACACCTGCCTCTACCTCTGCCTCTGCTGTGATTAAAGGCTTGTGCCACCACTGCCAGGACAGTGTTTCTTTTTCACCAATCTCCAGACACACTGTTTTGGCCTTAAGCTTTGCCTCTTGGCTCCTGTAGCTACAGCCTAAACTCCAGAGGTCAACAAATACCTCAGGGCAGACAGGACTCCAGACACTTTGACTGAACCCCTCAACTCTGCATTCTTACCATGTCCTTGCCTCTAGTCTGCAAGGACTTTCTGTACTTCCTATTGGATAAAACAATACATATATATTATTAGTAAATATCTAACAGGCTGGGCCATTAGCTCAGTGGGCATGAGGACATGAGATTCCCAGAAACTAAGTAAAAAAGCTGGGTGAGGAAAAAAAAAAGGCGTTGGGGGTGAGAGGAAGCTGGGTAAGGCAGAGCATGCTTGTAGTCCCAGTGCTAGGGAGGCTGTCACAAGTGGATCCATTTCTGGGGCTCATTGGCCAGCCAGTCTAGCCTAATAAGTGTGCTTAGGATCAGTGAGAGACCCTATCTCAAAAAAGAATGTAGATAAGTCCTGAGAAATTATATCTTATGTTGTTCTACAGCCTCTATACACACATGAGTATGTGCATGCACATATGCACATGTGAAATAAATCATTTATTCAAAAATTAATCCAGTATTCTTAAAATATCTATCCTAGGAAATTTTCTGCAAATATTTAGCCCACCTTAAATAGAAGCTCTTAAAATTAAATTTTGGATAGTCTCTAAATTCTAAAAATGCTTAAACTCTTGAAAAGCATTGCTCTGTACATATATGTATGTGTATATATATATATATATATGAATCAGTCTATATGATCTATAGGTATCTATATCCATATGCACATACATTTCCATTTCTATGTAGTCATGCATTAGATGGCAACATTTCAGTTAATGATAGGTTTCACATACAGCAGTGGTCACACCAGATTATGTCACCTAGTCCAGGCAGACATCTTGTGTGCAAGCATACTCTGTGGTGTTCACACAATGAAACCATCTAATCTTTCTCAGAGGCTGCCCTAGTCAAACAATGTAGGACTGGATACGAAGATGGGACTAGATTACAGATAGCGATAGATAACGCAGATATGGATATAGATGTAACTATGAATAGATATAGATACCCACAAACGTGTAAAGTAGATCTATAAGTTATGATGGACATAGTGTCAAGCAGAATTACCTAGGCAAATTAAGTTCAGGGTTTTTTTTTTTCCTCGTGAATTCTAAGAATATTATAAAAGTAGAGTTGGGAGTATAAAAAGACAAGACAGAAAGTACTCAGGCAATCACAAAGCCACTTAGCAAATGATTCAATTCTAAACAAATAGGTCAACAGATACATTGACTACTCAGCTCACATTTTAGACGAGGTGGCTGGGGGTGAATTTATAACAAGCTTTTCTATATAATGGTCTTTATTGCATCTGTCTTCTACTTCCTCATTTATCTTAATTTATTTTTATTTTAATAAAGTTGAACAATCATTTTTGAATGAATGATATGTGGGCCTGTCCCACCTTTCTACTGAATAAAATATGTTATTTTCTTACCAAGTACAAACAAAAACTCCACAAGAAAATAAAAAGTTAAATTATAATATTTTACTGTTCTTGTGTTTACCTGAAAATTATTCCCAATGACATTTTTAATGTATCAGCTAAGTTCTATTGTACTTCATTTGATAATAGTATTGTTCAAAATACATGACTGTCACTGAGACCTATCGAATTTCTCACAAATTAGCATCATAAAGCAACTGGCCATGCATCTATGGCCTTCCGTAATTCTGGCTTTCTCATCTTGAAGCTGCCATTTGAGTACTCAGTGTCGAAAGATGATGGACCATAAGAGATGCTAAAATCTGAAAGCACATAATGCATTTGATTCGTAAAGCCAAGGTTGCTAATTGGGTAATATTATACTTGTCTATAAACTGGCTCTTATAAATTTGATGAAGGCATCTAAAGATATTACATGGAATTTTTCACCCATAAAATATTTTTCATTAAATTGGACATTGCCTAACACATTTTGTATATTATAGTTTAAATAAAACTCATATACTACCACAAAATGGTTTTTTTGAGTCACTTAACCACCTAGCACAAAATCCATAGACACAGAACAGGTCATTAGAATAAGAAGTAAAACTAACTAGAAATCAACAATTCTGTGCCCAAATGCTGTTTTATTTTTCCCTAATAGCAGTATTAGAGACCTAACCTAACTTTGTTTAAAATTTTTAAATTATTTTTATCTTACCTACATTGGCATAATGAAAAATCATTCATAAGAATAGGTAAAAAATTTATCTATCTATCTATCGATCGATCGATCGATCTATCTATTTGTCTATATATTTGTCAAGACAGGGTCTCACTATGTAGCCCTGGCTGTCCTGGAACTCACTATTGTAGATGTAACCATCTTGTTAAATAAGAAACACAGACCCAATTGCAAAGTTAAAAAGCCCAAGAAGTCAGAGCAATAGATAAGAGCTAAAAATCTTACCCTTCACTGCCGCTGCTGTCCTCCTCAGCAAGCTACTTCCTGTCTGTTTGTCTTTTTTATAGACTTTCTATTCTGCCTTCTCATTGGTTGTAAACCCAACCACATGACCTCCTTGTCACTGCCTGTCTATACAGACCTCCAGGTCTTCTATGGTTGGTATTGAGATTAAAGGCGTGTGTCTCCATGCTGGCTGTATCCTTGAACACACAGAGATCCGCCTAGCTCTGCCTCCCAAGAGCTGGGATTAAAGGCGTGCACCACCACCGCCCAGCTTCTGCTATGGCTTGCTATTAGGTCTGACCCCAGGCAACTTTATTTATTAACATTCAAATAAAATCACATTTCAGTACAAATAAAATATCACCATATTAATAAAATATCACCATACACTATGTAGACCAAGCTGTCCTTGAACTCACAGAGATCGCCTGCCTCTGCTTCCTGAATGCTGATATTAAAGGCATGTGCCACCATGACTGGCTGACCTATTTTAATAAGACATTTTAGTTTCACTGTTCAGTCATCAAATATTTGTTTGTGGAATACTGTTTGTGTCAGTGGAAGCTCAGCACCAGTGGTCTAAGAACAGGTTGCAGATATAAAATTTCTGCATGATCAAGTTACTTCTAAGTAGTGACTTCAAAACCTGTATGTATGAGCAAAGCTAAGTAGTTTGTATGGATGGATATGTGAGCATACACATGCACACACATACACATACATATGTATGTACATGTAACAATAATAATTAAAGATGAGATCAGGAATTTGGGAAGGCCACAAGAGGAGTTAGAGGAAGAGAGGGAGGGGAAGGAGTGATGTAACAAAGTGCTCAGGTATGAAATTTAAAAAATAAAATTATTAAAAAACAACAACAAAATATTAAACAATGGAGCTATAGAGTTGGCTCAGCAGTTAAGAGCACTGGTTACTCTCACAGAGGCTCTGGGTTCAATTCCTAGCACCCACATGGCATCTCACAACTATCTGTAACTCCAGTTCCAGGGAAGCCAATGCCCTCTTCTGGCCTCCACTGACACCAGGCATGCATGTGGTATACAAACATACATGCAGGCACAATACCCATATACATAAAATGTGTGTGTGTGTGTGTGTGTGTGTGTGTGTGTGTGTGTGTGTGTGTGTTTACTTTCTGTTCAGTCTCAGCTACCCTTCCATAATTAATTCAAGATTGAAAACACTTCAGAAAGTTCTAGAATATGCAAACAGTACACATCTATTTGTTTCAAAGTAATTCCAGAATTATCTGTTCAACAACTCCCCACTAAAATAATCCTAGCACCACACAAATCTTGATGTGAAAAAAAAAGCTAACAGGGTTGGTTTCTTATCAAGTAGTACTCCTTTCCCTTCCCTAACATGACATGACTATGGCACCTTGTCATTTCCCCACAACTGTGTTTCAGTTTGGGAAGGGGTTTGTCATGGTGACCAGGGATGCACATCCAGGACAAATCTGAATCCTGTTACTACTTTTTCACAGAAGACCCATTGCAGAGTGTTTTATAACAGTGCCCTGAGAAACTACTTTGAAATGAAAGAATGTTTATTGAATCTTCAGTATAGTAACTGAACCTCCTTAAAGGTGAGGAAGGGACTATCTCTTACATTCCAAGCTGGGTCCAGATGACTCATGAGTCCAGAGCAGAGCACATCAGTGTCTTAAGAACTGCTTTTTGAATATCTCCCTGAGGCTACCCAATGCACTAACAGCCAAGACACTGCTGGGATACTGTCAAATGAGAATTTAAGGTGGAAAAAGCTCTATTTGTCTTCCTAGAAAAATGATTTTAGAAGACAAGTTTTTAGCTCCGTTTATTGACTTTTTTAAAACTTTTTAACAGCTGATCATCTACTGCGCCTAGTTTTGTAACGTTCTGCTCTTTCTTCCAATCTCTAACCACTGTTTTTTTATGTGACTACTATTTCCCTGAAATTGGAAAATATGTTATTGAGAAGCAGTTTAGGTTGGCTACAACTTGGTGAAATGATACTCACTCTTCTTGGAACTTTACAGTGCTCCAATATTGGGAGAAATATTGATTAGTATGGGCACATTTTAAAACTGCTTAGGTTCAACAGCCAACTTTTAACCTTTGTTTTTGTTGCATCAGGACTTAAGGAGTTTTGTTACTGCTTTCCTATATTTCCTCTTCTTTTTTATTTTACTTTATTTTTTCCAGAGCTGGGGAGACCAGGGTCTCACAAATTGTAGGTGAAAGATCTACCACTAACCTATCTCTCTAACATATTCCATTAATTAATTAATTTATTTATTTGGGAAAAACTTTGCAAATTTTAAGACTCAAATAAGTCTGAAACACTAAGTTCCATGAGGCAAATACTTAAATGAAGTGGATATAGGTATATGTCTGTTGTAAGCATTTTGCATTATTTCTTCCATGATTATGTAAGAGTTGGGCCTTCAATGTAGAATCTCTGTAAATTCTAATCACTGTTATTATCATTCTTCAGATGGCCTTCATCAGGTGACTTTAGTCTCAAAGAAAATAGCCTTAATTGCTGTCACGAAAAGTATGCTATACAAAATACATTTGGATGAACAGAATAGTCAAGGTAGTAATAAAGTATAGACATTAACATCATGTAATTGGCATTTTTCATTTAAATGTTGTTCCAATTAAATTATATTGGAACATTATATATATATTCCAATTAATATATATAAATTACATATGTAATATTAAAGTATCTGGCATTTATCATTTAGTTACTTGTTGCATGAATCCTAAATAGTCTTATAATAAAAACCTGGAGCCAGATATCAGGGTGAAAGCTGAAAGATCAGAGAAGAAGAGCAAGCCACAGCTACCACCTCTTACCTCACTGACTCCTCAGCCTGACAGAGCATCTGTAAAAGAGCAAATTCCTGCCTCCTTATATTCCTTTCTCTGCTCAGCCATATTACTCCTGTTTCAACCTTCCCAGTGTTGGGATTAAAGGTGTGTGACCCCAAGTGCTGGAATTAAAGGTGTGTGCCACCACTGCCTGGCTTTGTAGCTAACTCTGTGGCTGGCTCTGTCCTCTGATCTTCAGGCAAGTTTTATTTCTTAGATTACAGACAATATATCACCACATTTATTTGTATCATTCTCAGTATCAGCCTTGTCAGACCCTGAAAGATCTAGAAATCAACTATGTATATGGGCTGACTCAGGTGGCCCCTAGCCCTCCCTCCCTGGGTGGCCAGATGGGCATGGGAGGCCTAAGGAAGCCTGGATCCTCTATGAGCTATCTGGTGCTACTTCAGAAACCTCAGCTTGCCCTTTTCATCTTTCAGGAAACAAAAATTTCTTCAGGATGAGACTCTGAAGCCTTCTAGGAAAAGCAGAAACTGCAGCCTTTGAGTCCTACTATCTGCATGTCACATAATACTATGTTTCAAAATTCTGTTGCTGCAACAGTCACAAGCTTCGGCCAGAGCCAAGGTCCAGAAGAAGGGATTCCTCTCTGGATGGAAGTAATAGTGAAGTTGAAGTGCACCAATACCTGGGACTGGAGGATTTGTGGTCAGTAATCAAGTTACATCTTTGATTGCAAAGGCCAGCTACTTGGTTTCTAGAGAAGGTAGACATCTCATCCCAGACTGTGAAGTAGCAAGCATCCACAGTGTCTGTCAGACATTTGAAAGACACTGTGCACAGTGTAACTACAGTAAATAATCTTTCCCAAACCAATACAGAAACTTGACCTGACTCCCACTATGCTTTACACTTCAGCTAATATTTCCTGTAGTATGGCAGCAGTCTTGGTGCTTTCTAAGAAAGCTCAGCAGCTCATATTCCACCAAGAGCTCTCCAAGGGTTTATTTGGCCACCATTTCTAAATTCAGCCCTGTTTCAAATATTCTTTCCAGTAACAACCATATGGCATGTTACAAGCCTTAAATGAAAAAGAAAGTTAAATATTACATAAATATGATGAAATAGTAGAGTTAGGCTCTGATACTTTTCGGGGGGGGGGTATGAGGTGACAAGACCAAAATGGTGATTTGACCACTGGAAAGACAGATCTTTCTTCTTCATTAGCATCTTTCCACAGCATTTTTCAAATGCCAGATTATGTTCTGGAAAACAAGTAAACACGCTGCAGTGTAAACAGAGAAGGTTGGGCAGAGATCTGTTTTATGTTATTTAAATTCTACTGACAACATCTACATTTTATTGCTTAGTAATCTTTCACTGGCTATGCCTTGATGTATGTAAAAATAGATAAATAACAAAATTAATAGCATTTATTTTGTCTCATTCAAAGATCCCCATTATTTGTGCTATAAATAACACTGGCCATTAATACTTGTCTATGAACTGTAAGTACTTTTTAATTATATCTCATTATGGCAAACACTACAGAGCACAGCTCCATCCCTTTCCTTCTATGTAAAGAATCTATAGATTATAGAGAGGTGTGCCTCATGTATGCATATGCCGCTGTGTCCAAAAGCAGAAGATTTCTTCCCATTTTAAATGTTTCCCTTGGACAATGATCAATATTTTTTTGTGTGTGTGAGCAGTGTTTTATCTTTTAATTTATTTTAACTGCTTGAAATGGACCAGCTGCAGAGTGGGAAGTGTGTTGACATTTATCTGAAGTCTTATCTTTATTAAATCACTTGTATTATTATACTACGTAAACAACTTAATAAAACAGAAAATACTTATCTAACTGGAGTCAGTAAGTCTATTGAGCCAGCTAATTTACTCTTAATTTTCTGAAAAAAAAAGATAAAACCTGCTGTATCAGTTGAGTCACTGGGGAAATTAAGTCTTCAGTTATCAAATCTGTTACCAAATCCAAAGTCTCCCCAAGAGTACTTGGAGAGCTTTTGACTCTTTCTTTTCTATAGACACAGATGAAACTATCTCTTGACCTCTCTACACAGTCTACTTCAAAAGTGCCAGCATGGACAGGAAGGCTTTCCTCCCCCAACACACACAACCCAATTCCAATCACTTTCAATTGTCCTCCAATGTAAAGGATAGCATCAAGACAGTCAGTATTTGTTTGTATTTATATTATTATTATTTATTAGTATTTACACTTCTATTCATAACAGAAGAGCAAAGAGATGGCTCTTCCAAATTGAAAGTCGTAGAACATTCAGAGGGCTCTTCATGGTCCAAAGTCTTATGGTAGCCACTAGCTGCATAATTAAAGTAGAACTTTAAAGCTACTTTTTGAGTCAAATTAGTAATTTTTCAAGCACTCAGTAGTTATACGTGACTACAGTCTAGCTGTTTGGCCAGTACAGAGATAAACATACCTATCCTCACAAAAGTCTATGGAACAGAACGGATCTAAACAATATAGAAATAACTTTAACACTCTAACCTGAACACCTCTATTTTTTTCTGTTCTACCTATATCTTATGATGCTTTTTAATTTACCTAGACTAACATACACTAAAAACTCCTTTCCCTGTCTCCTTCTCTGGGAGGAACTGCTGCCATGAGAATGGATAAGTTTTCAGACAAAGCATACTTTTCCTAAATTAGAATGTGTGTACTAAAGAAGGTAGCATTTAACATTTTTGTACTGATGAGTAATTCATTAAATTTCTTCACTCGACATTCAATTTAGACATAGAAGCATATGAACACTGTAAGTATGTCTTAGATCATTCTCTATACCATTGCATGGATGCATGATGTTAAGTTTCAAACCCTGGACAATGGCTGAGGTGCCCATTTAACATATTAAAGTGGACCTAGCTACCAGGCTCTCCCAGCATCCCTTGGTCCCTATCTGTCCCCCAGAGGCTTTTCCTATATAATCCAGTAATCCAGTCATTTTGTTTACCTACCCCTTTTGTACTTTTGCCCTATTGGGTGCTGCACCTCCTTCCCCTTTCTTCCCTCTCCCTTGGTTGCTGTACCTCATTCCCCTTTCTCTTCCCCTCCCCCTGTACCCACATGACCCAGCTCAACCTGGTCAGGTCCACTCTGGACTCTCCCAGATGTCTCTGCCTTTGGCTATGCTCTCTCAAATATCTATAATAAACTTTCTCTGTAGTCAGACCTTTTTGTCAGGACCACCGACTCCCCAATAATGACATGGAGACTTATTATCAATTATAGCTAGTAGCTTAGGCTTGTTTCTAACTAGCTCTTATAATTTATATTAACCCATTTCTATTAATTTATCTTTTTGTCTCGTGGCTTTATTACCTTTATTCTGTATGTCCCATGCTGCTTTCCTGCTTCCTCCATGTCTGGCTTGTGACTTCTCACATCCTCTGTGCCTGGAAATCCTGCCTAGCTATTGGCTGTTCAGCTCTTTATTAAACCAAAATGAGTGATACATCTTCACAGTGTACAAAAGATTATTCCACAACACTTCTCCACCACCATATGTAGGCTAATGTTTCTTCCTGCATGGTTCCACAGCTGCTCAGTCCCAAATAAACACACAGAGGCTTATATTAATTACAAACTGTTTAGTCTATGGCTCAGGCTTCTCCCTATCTAGCTCTTACAACTTAACTCAACCTATTCCTATTAATCTATGTTTTGCCATGTGGCTTCATGGCGTTACCCATTCTCTCACATCTTTCTTCTCCTGGCGGTGGCTCGGAACATCTCCTGACTCCACCCTTCTTCTCCCTGTCTCTCTGCTTGGATTTCCTGCCTGGCTCTATTCTGCCTTGCCATAGGTCATAGCAGCTTCTTTATTAACCAATGGTAGCAACACATATTCAAAGTGTGCAGAACGACAATCCCACAGCAACCATACCTAAGAACAAGCATGGTTTTTCCTTTCCTTTATATTTCTTTTTTCATTCACACACTATGCAAGCACATTTGATTTTATATGTACTTCCTTGATAGATTTCTGTTCTCAAAAATAGCTAAGAATCTGAGTAAACATTCAGTATAGAAAGACTCAATGACTTTTTCACTTGAAAAGCAGATCCTTCTGTTAGACTCTTCACATCCAAATCCTACTCCCAAATAAAGGCTCAGGAAGTCAGAGGATGTTAAACACAAAGGCTTCTATAGCACTTGTTTACTTAGGAGACAGGGAATGACTGCA
This sequence comes from Peromyscus eremicus, assembly GCF_949786415.1. Lineage (NCBI taxonomy): Eukaryota > Metazoa > Chordata > Mammalia > Rodentia > Cricetidae > Peromyscus > Peromyscus eremicus. The sequence continues at coordinate 65,657,458 of NC_081430.1, forward strand.
GGGATTAGTGGTGTAATAATGCACCCTTTCAGTGACAAGAACTGGTGCTGTTCACATGCTATAGCTTTTTTTAAATATTTATTTTTAAAAAACATGTATGCACATGTGTCTGTATGCAGGTACTTTAGGGGCCAGAAAAGGGTATCAGATACCCTAGTGTAGGAGTTACAGGCAGTTATGAACCACACAAAGTGGGCACTGGGAGCCACACTCTGGTCCTCTGAAAGACCAGCCAGTGCTCTTAGTACTGCTTTGCCGCCAGATGCCCACATATGCCCTAGTTTTAAGTAATGGCCTTGAACATTGATCCTTCTCCCTCTACCTTGTGAGTACTGGGATTGCAGGTATGCACACAGTTCTCTGGACGGTCCTTATTGAGACTTGCACATGAGAAAGAAATGAAATTCAATCCTCTCTCTCCTAAGCTTCTCAACAATTAGACAGACCTTTGAATGTTGTCATAGTTAGGGTTTCTATTGCTGTGAAGAGACACCATTATGATCATGGAAACTCTTTTTTTTTTTTTTTTTTTTTTTTTTTGGAGATAGAGTTTCTCTGTGTAGCTTTGGAGCCTGTCCCACAACTCAATCTGTAGAGCAGGCTGGCCTTGAACTCACAGAAATCCGCCTGCCTCTGACTCCCAAGTGCTGGGATTAAAGGTGTATGCCACTAACACCTGGCAACCACGGCAACTCTTATAAGAAAAATATTTAATTGGGGTGGCTTGCTTACAGTTTCAGAGGTTCAGTCCACTATTATCATGGTGGGGAGCATGGCAGTATGCAGGCATACATGTTGCTGGAGTAGTAGCTGAGAGTTCTACATCTTGCAGGCAACAGGAAATGAACTGAGACACTGGGCAGTATCCTGAGCAAAGGAAAACTCAAAGCCCACCCCCACTGCTGTGGGATGTTCTGTATGTCACATGTGTTGCTAATTAGTCAATAAACAAAACACTGATTGGCCATTGGCTAGGCAGGAAGTGTAGGCGGGACAAGGAGGAGAATAAAGCTGGGAAGTGGAAAGCTGAGTCAGAGAGACACTGCCAGCCGCCAAGATGACAAACAGCATATGAAGATGCCGGTAAGCCACGAGCCATGTGGCAAGGTATAGATTAATGGAAATGGATTAATTTAAGCTGTAAGAACAGTTAGCAAGAAGCCTGCCATGTCCATACAGTTTGTAACCAATCTAAGTCTCTGTGTTTACTTGGTCGGGTCTGAGGCTGTGGGACTGGCAGGTGATAGAGATTTGTCCTGACTGTGGGCCAGGCAGGAAAACTCTAGCTACACCCCACAGTAACATACTTCCTCCAACAAGGCCATATCAACTCCAACAAAGCCACACCTCTTAATAGTGCTGCTCCCTATGAAATTATGGGAGCCAGTTACATTCAAACAACCACGAATGTATCATGAAAACATGATCTTGAACTTCTTGGTCTTCAGAACTGTAAGAAATAAGTTTATTTTCTTTTTAAGCTACTTGGTCTATGGCATTCTGTTATAACATCAGAAAATGGATTGAGACCATCTGCTTGTGTCTACAAGCCTTCAACTTGGACTTCTCTGATTCAGTGTGCCCTTCAACACTGGAAATACAGGAAACCTGAAGAACTTAGCAAGCAGTTGTAGGTTCTTCAGACTACTGAGTATCACACACTTTCCAGCAGGCTATTATTTTGTAAAGAATAGGTTGTATTTGACACTTGTACTGCTGTAAACTGGGTGTTTTTCTTATAGTAGGTTGTATCTGACCTGCAGCTATGAGGAAAAATTTGGAGGAATGCGAGCCGCTTCCTGTATTAAGGGAGCTCACATAGTTAGATGCATATTAAACAAATCTAGTAAGGTTAAATGTTGTCTCTATCCTTTTACCTTTCACAAGTTAGCATCACACACACCGGTAAGCTTAGGTGGGAAGAATTAGAAGAATTGGCAGCAGTATCCCAAGGGGATTACAGGAATCAGCTTTGCTCACTGTTTAGTGAACAAGGCTGCATGTTTACCTCCTCAGTCTCAAGAGAAAATATGTGTGGGACATTCAGTATTTCCTCAAAATCAGAAAGTTCTTGGAAACTGTCAAGTGCCTTTGACTGATATCTTTGCAGGTAGGGAGGTGACAGCCTGGTCTGCTGCATCACATTTTGTGGGTAGAGAGTGGGGGAGAACATTCTAGAAAAGTACTTCACTGAGGAGCTTTGGGGTTGTCTGTGTTCATGCACCCAATTCCATGGTCTCCCAACTGAAGCTTCCTATCTATTTCATAGGCCAAACTTTCTTTTACTTCAAAGGGAATTTGACTTTTCCCAGGAATAAGGGCACAAGGCACAGGGACTGCTGAAGGACCCAGAAGGAACGCAAACTTGATGTCCCTGGAACACTCATCTTCATTTTAGGTCAGTACACAAGGATGAAGATCTAATTCATTCTGACCTGAAATAGGTTAGAATGTGAAACCGCTGCTAAGTTTGGGAATGATAAACTAATCTGGTATCAATTGTGAAATTGCTTCCAGGCCTTGTGGAACTATGGTTTATTTTCAATAGCTTTTCCAATATGCTTAACTGAATATTATAACTGGCACTCTCTGCAGAACTCTAAAGACTTACTTATTAAGCATTCTTCAATTATGAGTTACATACATACAATTTTTACATAGAAAATTTTCTCATTCACTCTCTTCAAATAAAACTTTAGTAATTATCAGTTTTCCTCATATGAAGATCAGTACAAACACATTAAACTCCCCTTTCCTTTCTCCATTCTTCCCTTACTTTTGATTCATTGAGATTTTAATCTGAAAATACAGCTCAGCAGGCAATATGTAAAACCTAGAAACTTCCATCTCTTAGCATATTTCTAAATCCTTTGGCTAGAACCTAATATTAAACATGTTTTCAAAGCAAACAAGGAAAGACACAACCCCATTATGACATTATTTTCTTGGCATTGAGAAAAAAAATTCTATGACCCACTTTATTAACAGTATTCCTAGTCAAGCTTATAATGATTCCTGGCCTCTGCCCTTCGGTGATTTCCAAGGGATTTAGAAGCCTATATCACCTTGGATGATATGTGATATAACTATTTAGTACAGCTAGGAAATTAACTGTTCACCCTTTTGCCTGGGGCTTAATGGAATCCAGTCTTGATATCACTGGCACTATTTAATAACTCACACACAATCACTTTCCTTTATGAAGTTCAAGGTTTCAACAAATGCTGACCACTTGTTGCCTGTGCTGAGATTCCCCATTTCTGCCTTGACAGCAAAGCACATTCTTCTTCCACACTCATGAATTCATTCAACAAACAGCCAGTGAGTGCGTATGATGTACCAGGTGCCAGATGCTGAAATATCATGGCCAACCTATGGCATTCATTCTTTTCAGAAAACCAGGTAGTGTTCACGCTTTTTTACATTATCTATACAGACCTGCATCTACGATTAGCCAATTTTTACATTAAATTTCAGGCTTTTTTCCCCAGTCATTGGAAATCCATTTGTTTATAATACAGCATCATGTAGATATGGGAGAAGGGTTGAAATTCAAATAATTTAATGTGTTATGAAGACATTGTACTGTATATGAAACTAGACTTCTAGACTATGCTTTACTCAAACAATCTAAATCTATGAGGCAGCATTGACTTCAGTGTTAATATTGTGGTGTTTGGGAATCATCGTCTGATACCATGATTTTACCTCTTTGTTTCTCATGAATTGGAGGTGGAGGGAGGGCGAGAAAGAATTAAGAAAGTAACTTTGCCTGAAGGCATCACAGGCATCGTTTGCTCTGTGTCCCTGCAGTACTCAACACATACATCTATATGTTGCATATTATTTTCTATAACCTGCCTTTTCCATTACAGTTTCCAATTCCTACCCTGTAATTTCTAAGTACACATAATTACTACTTCAGGTGTTAAATTCTACATTTGCAAGTATCTACACCCCAACCCTCCAAAACAAAAGACAGCTAACTAAATATAATTACCACATTATGAAATGTGCAAATTTTAGCAATAATCATGGTCTAAGAATATTCAGACTGAGACAATTTTTCTCAGGTTGCTGAATTAAATGACCAAGTGATAAAAATCTACATTTTTTTCTTTGATAATTTTGACTTTGGGTTGCATATTTAATAAGTGACCACACTCCACATGTTAGAAAACAGAAAGTAGAAATTAACAGGAAAATTGAGTGTTACTATATGAATATTCACAGTCTGTCTCTGAATAGAACATTTTACATTCTTCTGGTTCTTAGCTCCAGTGTTCACTGAAACAATTTTGCCTCTACCTGGGGGAACTCCTACATGATCTTAATGTTGATGACATTTGTCTTGATTAGGGCTAATACAGATCATTTTGTATGTAGTATAATGCTTTTATCACTACATCCCCTGAGGGTTCCCAGTAATGTTGTATTGGTTATAAGGATCATTCAAAATCATTAAGATTGAGTAAATTATGTAAACAGGAATCACATTGGAAAACTAAGATTCTACCCCACAAAATCATGAAGATCAGTCAGCTGTATCTTTGGAAGAGAATTTGACAGTGTTCTTGTTTGGTACTCAGCCTCTGTCTATAAAGAGAAGCTTGTTTCTTCTCTTTATCAACTGGAACCTGTGCCCTACCAATTGTTAAATGTTCAATGCTTGTCAAAATTCAATTCAATATACCCCTTGGACCAGAAGTTCTACTATGAGGATATGCCACAGATATATTTGTATGTATAAAATATAATCTAAAGTAAAGGGGGAATCATGAATGCATTATTCAGTATAGAAAGGATTAAAAACAGCCTGAATGTCCATCAGTGAAGGTATGATTAAAAACCCTGTGGCATATCCATAGAATGGACTGTTTTCCAGACTTCAGTATGAGATATTATATAAATTAGAAACAATTCAAAAGCACTGTTAAATGAAAAAAACAAGATAAGCACATGATGCAACATGCTACCATTTCTATATGTGCACATGTATATGAATACATGCGTATACACATGTTCTGTACTGTATGCATATTCATCAATGCATTAAGAACATGTCTAGAAATATGCATAAGAAGCAGGTAAGCACTTACAGGGTGGATAATAGCATCCTAATATGTTGCATTTAAAGAAAAGAGGAATCCCTTTGCTGTCTTTTGAACTTGCTACTTTGTTCATGCATCACATATATGCATGTATGCATATTCCTTGCACATATTCTTTTTTTATCAATTAAATAAATGTGGTGTCTCTTATTTTCATTATACCCATGAAGAAACTGAAACTATACCCTAGTGCAAGTGGGCTCTGTGATGTTTTCCTCCTCTTGTCTTCTCACACTGACAAAATGGCACCAGCCTGTACGTTCTACAGTTTCTTCATGATACATAAATCAGAAAATTGACAAACAGCCTATATTTAGTTTAGAACTAGTTCCTGGGTGTTTACCTTTATGCTTCTTAGAGTATGAAGTTGCCTAAAAGCAGCCATTCTGTGTGTGCGCAGATGATTCTCAAGGACTGTGACTCAGGATCAGACTCATTCCTAAGCCCTCTGCTTGGCAGTTTCTACTCACAAACAGAAAAGCCTGGGATATTTTGGACTTGACCTTCTGTTCTCACAGCATTCAGAAATCTTTTAGAAACTTGAATACATGCTTGCAATGGCTTGAAAAGAGAAATTTAAGTCAATTATTTTAAAGGCAATGACTTTAAGTTTTCACTTTGCTTATTGTCAACTGATGATACCTATTGACTTAGGAACAGATAGATTATTTTCAAAGACTGTTAGGGAGAATTTTTAATCTATAATAAACAAAGAAGTTTGCATCTCACAAAAAGTAATGAAACTTTGTGTCAAGATGAATTTAGCACAATAAATTTGCTGTAGGTTTAAATCAATGCAGATGGAGCCAAATACAACACAACAAAACAAAATAATACAAGGGAAGATTCAGAAACATTGATCATAGCCAAAATACGCCCCAGCACTGCGAAGAGGTTTACTTCGGTAATATCTGTGGTCATTGACTAAATCGATAAAGCTCATTCTTTCAAGAGCATCCAATTATCAGCTTACTGTTGAGTGGGCCTTCTAATAAATCAGCATACTTTATATAGAATTAGACAAGGGTAACATGCAAATTAATAATAGCACAAAAAATGTGGGGTAAACTCCCAGCAGGCCCAGAAAATCATCTTGTGATTAATTGTTTCATTTAAATTTGGTTCATAGAAGCAAACATTTCACAGCCATACCCATCTGATGGGTAGTTTATGGCTAGCCATATTAATAGAGTTTGATTAAGCACTTAAGAGAAAAGATCAATACACCTTTGTCATATTTACACAACAAAAGGCAGTGTGTCAGTGAGTGGGCACCAGCAGGAGTTGAGGTACTATATTATTCAGGAAGTTAACAGTAATATATTTTACAAGCACTTTAGTCATTTAGAAAATGGGCCTTATTAATAGAACTCAACAGCTTAGATTCAATGAACTGAAAAATGAGTAAAGCAAAAGAATTTTCAGAAACAAAATAAATCAAGACAGTTAATATTGACAATATTTTTTTTTGCAAGAAACATACACAAATTACAAATAGAAAAGATTTGGTTGACACCTAAGCTAAGTATTTCTAATAATAGCTTAGGCCATAGAAGAAAACTCAGACACTGCCTTAAAATTGCCCTAGAACATCATGGGCCCTCTTGCAAGATCCACTGAAAGTTACCATTCATTAGCAGAAATGTTCCAATAAATCAGCATCTCATTTTTATCTAGTCAGCCTGTTCAATGTGGACAGCCAATCATTTACATCACATCAAGAACTCAGACATGGGATGTGATGAGTTGGGTTCTTGATGATCCATGGCAAACACTTCAGGAACAGAAAACAGCTTCTAAAACTGAACGTGGAGGAGCTTGTGGGGAACACCACAGCTCCTCTGGATTAGAGGCACTGGATGGTGGCTATTGTCTTGGTCACACAGAGTAGTCTGATAAAGCTGACTCATGGCTAGAATGAGTTTAAAACTTAAAAGCTTTAAGGGAGGAACCAGAAATGATGAATTACAGTCCTGGTTTTGCCCCTATTTAAGTAGGAAGATTACTAATATGGGTAGAGTGGAAACATCAACTCTGAAATCCAAGAAACCTGGGTTTGGAGCTGGTCAGATGACTCAGTGGCTAAAGGCATTTGCCAACAACCATGATGACCTGACTGCAATATCAGAACCACTTACATTAGTAAAGGACAGCACGGCCCCTGAGCTGGAGTGCTCAGGGTGGGGTGCAGGGTACACCAGCCAGGAAGACCCTGTAACAGGTAGGGACTGAAGAATGCTGGGAGAAGCTGATGGCCAGCGTCAGTTTTGACAAGTTACTAGGCACCTCAGTTTTGTCCTGGGTTTGAGACCTAACATGCCCTATATCAAGATAAAGAAGCACTGATTTGTATGGCCTCTGTGGAACATCCCCAGTCATTTTGGGTGATATGACCTACTTAGACATTTAAGAGATGAGGTTCACAGATGCAACCAAACTTGGATTTTGCTATTAAGCAGGAATCATTGTCAGATGAGCAACCAGCACCTCCACATTTGCCAGACAGACTTCCAATATTTCCTTGTGTTTAATTCAAATCTCTAGAACTATTCCAACTGCTGTTCTCTCCTGTCTTAGTTAGAGTTTCTATTGCTGTGAAGAGACACCATAACCACAGCAATTCTTACAAAGGAAAACATTTAATTGAGGTGGTAGTTTACAGTTGTAGAGGTTTAATCCACTGTCATTATGGTGGAGAACACAGCTGCTGGGAACATGGCAGTGTGTAGAAAGACATGGTGCTGGAGAAATAGCTGAGAATTCTACATCTTGATCTGAAAGCAACAGGAAGTGGTCTGTGACACTGGGTGTGTCTTGGGCATATATGAAACCTAAAAGCCCACCTCCACAGTGATACACTTCCTCCAACAAGGCCACACCTACTCTAGCAAAGCCACACCTCCTGATAGTGCCACTTTCTTTGGGGGGCGTTTTCTTTCAAACCACCACATCTTCTTATGCTCAATCTTTGTGATATAACTATAAAGAAGTCTATGAATATGAATAAAAGAATAAATTAAAAGGTATCAATTGGATGTTTGCAAAACTGTCTTTCTATAACATTTCAATACCAGTAATAGCCATTGTAGCCCAAATCATGGTAATTAGAGCCCTTGTGTGTGTGCATGCATGTGTGCGTGTGTGCTTGTGTGCATGTGTACAGATATGTGTACATTTTTTCACACTTCCTCTTTCTGCTATTCCACCGTCTTCTCTCATACACCACAGGCTGTGCACTGTGCATAGAATCAGAGTTGCTGCATGGTGAAATGCGTTATCAACGAGAGTTAAAATTACAGGTCATCAGACTTCAGTGGTTATTCTGTCAAGCATTAGGGAAGAATGCAAATTATTAAAACCCCTGAGCAATCAATTAAAATTGATTCTGGCTTGCTCCCCATTGATTCTGTGGCTGAAACTTGGACCAGAGGGAGTGTCTCTTGGTGACAATAGCTATGAAGTAGTTTCACATGTCCATATTCTTGGGTACTGTGGTATATTGAACACACTTTGTAAGTGGCAGATATTCAAGATGGAGATCATTTAAATGCGGGAGAAAATATTATCTGGGGGAAAAAATACAAGAAAAGGAGATGCTTCCTGTAAGCCAATATTCAACAATAACCTACTCTATTAGAAATCTATCACTATTAATATTTCAAGAAAAGTCTACAGATGAGTTTCAAGCAGAGAAAGGTGCGAACTGACAGGATCTGAATGGTTTAATGTGTAACTGACTGGTGAACTGATGTTCTGAAAGGGCCTGCTGCTGCTGCAGTTCAGCCTCTTCTCTGGTGACTTCCTTTGTGAATAGCTACTTTACCTCTTAGCAGCCAAATTACAAAAGGACATTTCCTTATTACTCTCTGCTTTCCACACTCAGTGTCACTACCTTGACACTCCCTAGATTTGTCTCTGTGGAACATCTACTCTGCTTCCTGCCTGTAGTCATCAACCTTCACTGGCTTTCAATTCCAATGGAGAGCATAAATGTAATTTCTGTAAAGATTGCTGCTGATCCCACAAGCTAATAATTTCTCAGCATGGTCTCTAGGCCAGTACCATTGGTTTCACCTGAGACTTTGATAGAAATGCAATTTCTTATGGCCACCCTTTGTTCTACCAAATCAGAAACTCCAGTGATAGGGCTCAGTGGCCCTTGTTTTAGCAAATGGTTCTGATACACGCTAAAATCTAAAACGCAGCAGTACAAACATTGTTCTGAGAATTCACAGTGGCAATTCTTTTGTGTCTGACAATAAATGTGGGTAGCCCTATAACTTTTGTTCCTGATGTAAATGAGCTAGTTGGCAGTCTTACAATGTCATTAGCCAGAGGACAGGTTGCCTGTGTTGTTCTGTAACTTTATCTTAGGCGAAGACCAATGGCAAATTAGTACTGCATTCTTCTATTTTGCAATTCTTCTACTTTTCAAGGGATATTTTTGAACTTCTAGATGATTTGCTTTGGCCTCTGGGTATTATTTATCAGAGGACAAATGGCCAACATCTGATGAGAGGGTATTAGTGAAGAGCTGATGCTTCACGGTTGTGCAAGTGATAGTATACTTGTGAGCCCAAGCTTCCAGGTAATAATCTCTGCCTTAGTTACGGTTTCTATTGCTGTGAAGAGACACCATGACCACGGTAACTCTTATAAAGGAAAACATTTAGATGAGGTGGCTCGCTTCCAGTTTAGAGTTTTAGTCTATTATCATCATGGTGGGAAGCAAGGCAGCATGCAAGCAGACATGGTGCTGGAGCTGAGAGTCCTTACTTCTTGATCCAAAGGCAACAGGAAGTGAACTGTCTCACTGGGCATGGCTTGAGCATATATGAGACCTCAAAGCCCACCTCCAACAAGGTCACACCTACTTCAACAAGTCAACACCTCCTAATAATGTCACTCTATTTGGGGGCCATTTTCTTGCAAACTACCACATCTACTCCCTGGCTCTTGCAGGTCACATACATCCAACTTATAATGGCACAGGATATACATTGCCACTCCAAAACATAGGAAAGGGAGCTTAACGAGGAAATACTAGACCAAAGCAAGACCAAAAAAGCAGCTATGGGCAAACTTCAAACTCTACATTTCCATGTCTGATGTTGAAACACTTTTCATATCTCCAACTCTATTCAGCTTTGTTGACTGCAATACGCTTCTTTCTCTTGGGCTGTTTCTACTTTCTGTTAGCAGCTCTCCTCAGCAGGTATCACATGATTCTGGCATCTCTAACATCCTGGATTCTCCAAGGCAATCCAGGCATCAACTTTACAGCTTCACACAATGGCCTCTCTAGGCCTTCATTCATTGACACTCCTGACACATGCCCGGCCTCAGCAGCTTTCCTTAGGGGCAAATTCCATAAGCCACTTCTTCTATCCTTAACTATAAACCCAGAACCACCAGGCCATAGCCGCCAAGTTCTGCTGCTTGCAGGGGCTGGAACATGGTCCTCCTCATTCAATTACATCTCCACCAGGTTTCTGTTCTTCACTGCCTAAGCTTGGCTGTCTTGAAACTGGTTCTCTAGACCAGGCTGGCCTCAAATTCAGAGTTCTGCCAGCTTCTGCCTTCCCAGTGTTGGGATTAGAGGCACCACATCCAGCTCTTAGCTTTTCTTTAATTCCTTTTCACAAGTTGGAAACTTAGCTAGGTGGTATCTGGCCCTGAGGTCACCACTCTCTTTATTCCATTTCTTAATCTATTTATCTCTCTGAATATAGAATTTAGTTCCATTCTCTTTTTCTCCTCAAATATTTTTCCTTGCTCAGCTTGCTCCTTTTTATTATATATCTTCATTAGAGTTATCACTTATTGTTTTTTTTTTATTTTTTGTACCACCAGTAGTAGATTTCTCCACCTATAAAGTAAACCAAATTGAGCCTAATAAAAAAGTAAAGGACCAGGTTTAATCTGAGCAAAGTACTCCCAAATGATTCTTGGGAAAGGGAGCAGGAGAGAATTCACACAGCCATTCTAAAGGGGGTGGTTTAAATACCCTGTAGGGGAATAGGGGTGATGACATGCCCCAAGGTGGGTTCATGCCATGGTAAGCTTTTGAGTGTGGTCTTGGGCTGCTATCTACATAGAACTGGGCTTTTGGTGGTTTCTCTGAGAGGACGAGGTTTGGAGGGGAAGGAGTAGGGCTGAGGTGGAGGTTCCAACTGAACAATCACTAGTAATCACTAGATAGATTCTATACTAGGCTGTTTTGAGATTTCATCTGCCAACAGAATTAATCCAAAACTCTTCACTTTAGCCTCAAACAAACTTTTCAGACAAGGAAGGGCAAAGGCAGCCATATTCTTCACCAAAATATCACAAGAATAATTTCTAGGCAACATACTAAAATTCTTCTCTTCTGAAACCTCTTGAGCCAGCCCTCTACAGTTCAAATCACTCAGCACTACTGTCTTCCATGCTACTACTGGTATGGCCCATTAAGCAGCACTTAAAGCACTCCACTGCTTTACCAACCCAAACTCTCAAAGTCCATATTATTCCAAACAAAAACATGGTCTGGCCCATCAGAGTAATACCCCACTTCTGGTACCAATTTCTGTCTTAGGGTTTCTATTGCTGTGAAGAGACACATGACCACAGCAACTCTTATAAAGGAAAATATTTAATTGGGGTGGCTTGCTTCCAGTTTAGAGGTTTAGTCTATTTTTGTCATGGCAGGAAGCAAGGCAGCATGAAAACAGACATGGTGCTGGAGCTGAGAGTCCTTATATCTTGATCCAAAGACAACAGGAAGTGAACTGTCTCTCTGGGTATGGCTTGAGCATATATGAGACCTCAAAGAGATACACTCCACAGTGTCACACTTCCTTCAACAGGGCCACACCTATTCCAACAAGGCAACACCTCTTAACATTGCCACTCCCTTTGGGGGCCATTGTCTTTCAAACCATCACAATCTCTGAGATTGTTTCTTCAACAGTATATAGAGCTGAAAGCCAGAAGGTGGGATGTAGAATCTAGGGATAAGCCTAAGAACAGGAAGCATGGCTTGATGGGATGTGTGTAACAGGAATCTGACCAGCCACATATGAAACAATGTCCTTGTGTAGTCTCCTTAAGCTTCCAAACATAAAACCATAGGATTCAGAGACAAGAAAGGATCTTAGCACATAGAATAAAATGCCTCCATCTCATAGAAAGGAATTTATAGGCTTACAGGCTAAGGTGCAGCAATATTAATGTACACTGATAACAGACAAACTGAGAGGAGTATGAGAATTCTGTCTTCTGCCCATTGTCCTTGTACTGTTCTCTGCTGAGCCATCTGAGATCTGCCAGGACTCAAATCTGCTTATGCTGAGAGAGACTCAGCTAACTGAAATAAGGCAAAAGTCCTGTCTCCTGCATTTCCTGACCATCTTTATAAGCACTAGGTGACAGATGAACAGTGAGGCAACTGATCCTTCCTAGTTTCTATTTTTGGGGTGAATCCTGAAGTAACAAACCCCAATGTAAATAACATTTTAGACTTTGAAACGCTGCAAAGAGGATAACTTTCAGACCACTAAAGAGTGGTTCCAAGTATCCTGCAGCTTCAATATGACAGAATACTGTGGAAGTATCAAGGTGTTGAAGAATTTTTAATGACATGACTTCGAAATGCTTAAGCGCAACGGCAAGTGAGGAAAAGCCAGATATAGAAATACTTTACACAATCCAATTTCAACCCTCTTTGGAACTATGTAGATTTTTATTTTACATTTAGGAAAATCCTAGAAAGGAATACATCAAAATATCGGTAGTGCTTGTCACGATCTTCTAGAGAGACAGTGACTTTGCTCTCTTCATTCCACTTCAGGTCTGATCTCTGTTTTTTAAAATGAGCACTTAATTACATTTAAATCCAGAATAAAAATCTTAGGAGGGAAAAAATGTAAGCAATTATTCTTTTATTGATGTTTTCTTAAATTCTCTTACAGGCAAATAGATATTAATCTAAACGTCTATTTGCCCACCACAAAAGCAACTTTTGAAAAAATGAAATTAAATTTTTATCAAGAAATCATTTATTAAATGCCCACTGAAAAATTTAGTTGAACTTTTGGTTTTTGAGCTAATTCCAGTTCTAAAATCTTGTGTGCTATGAGCCCAGGAAGGCAGCTTAGGCAAGTTTCCGATTAATCTGGGGAATTGTATTACCTTTCAAGGTCATGGAAAATTTTAGAAGTCACATGTTGTGACTATCTGTGCTATTGAAGACAGCCTTTTGATTTGGAAATAGCACACAGAGTATTTCAACAATTATTTCCTTATTAAAATTATTTGGTGGGTTTACCTGGTATATGCACGTGAATTTGTATCTAAATTTTAAATCTTCCTCCAATATTGTGGGCAGCCACTAAGTAACTATAATTAAATATACTAAATGCTTAAAACGTTTTCTATAATGAGATAGTATATAAATAGATAATGAAATTTATGGTTTTTTTTAATTGTACTTTTTTTTTTTAGATAGTTTCGATATTATAGCTCAGACTGGCCTTGAACTCTTGATATTCCTACCTGAGGCTCCCAACTGCTAAAATCTATGTATTTGTTTTTTAGACAGCTTCATGTGATAACTAAGAAAAGATGAGTTATTTAGACCTATGATTCTGGAGAAGCAAAGCAAGGTTCAGAATAGAAATCTCCTTAGCAATCCTGTTACAATAAATAAGAATGATGTGTCATGGTATCCAGTTACCAATAAGGAGTACGGGGAGTTAGGACCCAAAGGGTTATTCTGGGGAGGTGGACAGAGAAAGGTGAGCTCTGAAAGAGACAAAACGCAGAGCGGTGAAAGGTGAGTGTGAGCTATCAAGATAGTTCAAAGAAGGAAGGAGCAAATCTTCACTTTAAAATATTTCTATGAACAAAATGAATGAAACTTCATCATTGCAGGAAATCCACTCACTTGGAATTTATTAACTGCCTAGTTCTGGCAAGGCTGAATACTCATTTCATGTATTTCAGGGATGGAGAAGGGAACAAAATGGACACAAAATGAGAAAATTAAAAAGGAGAATTTATTTTTTTCTATCTCTCTCTCCCTACACTCCCAGCCTTCCTTTTACTTTTTTCCTTAAGACAATGTCTCAGTAAGTTACCTAGGCTGGTTTTGTGTTCACTCTGTAGCCTAGACAGTCTTTGAATTCCCAGTTCTCCTGCTTAGGTAACCTGATCAGTAACTGGAGTTATCAGGCCTGGCTAGGTGTGGAATTTCTTCTGAGGTTAAAAAAAAAAAAGAACACATAAGATTATATTGATGCTGAAAAGAGCTAGAGCAAAGACTGGCAGCTAGTTGTGGCCACTCACAGTGCTGGGTACTGTGATGCTGTGGTGAGAGACAATAAAACCTCTAAGCACTGCAGCAGAGTAAGCCCCATAGACAGTACATCAACAGGAGAAATAACCAGGAGACAGAGAGAATGGATATCATAGACTATGTTATGTTGAAAGGGTAGAAGGATGTTTATATTTGTATATATGTATGTACGTGTATTTTTTTAATGCTTTTGCATGAGTGTGTGTGTGTGTGTGTGTGTGTGTGTGTGTGTGTGTATACTTGTGTGCCACTGCAAGTGTGTGGAAATCAGAGGACTGTAACAAGAATCTTAAAAGGTCTTATAATAAAAAAACCTAGAACCAGACATTGGGGTGCAAGCTGAAAGAGCAGAGAAGCGGAACAGCCAGCCATTAGCTTACCTCTACAAAATCCTCAGCCTCAAGAGACCTTATATACCTTTCTGTGTCCTGCCATATCACTTCTTAGTATTAAAGGCTTGTGTCACCACTGCCTGGTTCTGTTTCTCTCATGTAGCCCAGTGTGGCCTTGAACCCACAGAGATCCAGACAGATCTCTGCCACCTGAGTGATAGGATTAAGGGTGTGTGCCACCACTGCTTGACCTCTATGTCTAATTTAGTGGTTAGCTCTGTCCTCTGATCCCCAGGTAAGCTTTATTGGGGTGCATAATATATCACCACAGAGGACAACTTGTGAGAGTTGGTTCTCTTCTTCACCAAATAGGTCTTGAGGACTGAACTTAAGTTATCAGGCTTGGTAGCAAGTGCCTTTGCCACAGAGACATCTTCCCCAGACCCATATGTGTGTCTGTGTTCACCAAAGAACACAGAGAAGGGTAACCCAAGAAGCTAATAGAAGTGAAGTGATTGGCTGCAGAAGAAAAGAAAGCAAAAGAGAAGAAAATGAAGATGGAAATTATTCAGTGATAAAATCCTTAATTATTTGTGACTTTGACATGGAAATTATGCAAATGTTTTATATAATTTAAAACTAATTTTTACAAAAGGAATCCTTTTAATTTAGAATATACTAAGCCAAATTAATCTAGCTAAATACATTAATGTGACAGTACCGCTATACCATTCCATATTATTTTAAAATAAAGTAATAGAACAGTTTTAGTAGAACAAATTACAAAAGACAAAACAACCACAATGAAATATTAACCTCGTGCATTTCAAAAGATGTCAGTGAAAGTACCAACACACACACACACACACACACACACACACACACACACACACACACACATATATATACATACATATATATATATATATGTATCCTGGTTAGATTTTTGTCAGCTTGACACAAGATAGACTTTTAGAAAAGGGAACCTCAATTGAGAAAACTCCCCCATCAGCTTGGCTTGTAGGTAGGCCTGCGGCAACATTTTCTTGATTAATAATTGATTTGGGTAGGCCCAGCCCATTGTGGGCAATGCCACCCCTGTACAATTGGCTCTTGATAGTATAAGAGAATAAGCTGAGCAAGTGAGAGGGAGCAAGGCAATAAGCAGTGTTTCTCCATGGCTTCTGTCTCAATTTTTGCCTTTAGTTCCTGACTTTACTTTCTTCAGTGACAGACTGTGTAGAAAGCACAGCCAGTGGGCTTTGAGGGTCTCAGCTATTAGGCTGTCCACACGTGATTTGTCTTTTGAATATGTCTGTTTATTCACACTAACATTCCTTATAAAAGCATGGTAATATAAAAGTTAAACACACATCTTACCAAGTGGGGAATGGTAGTTGGGCAGAAAATGCTGCTGCAGGATGCCAATGGGGAATCTTCTCCCATGAGGATGCTTCAGAAACTTACAGACTTGACACATGTCTGCTGTGAAGTCCTTCAGCTGTGGCAGGCCAGGAGGATGGCACCAATGGAGGTCCAGAAGGTCCTTGAGAATACAGACCAGTGCTGGCAGGCAGGCCTGTGTGAGCCCAGCAATAGTACCAGAAGTTCAACAGTCAGTGAAATCAGGGCCACACACAGAGGCCAGTCTCAAGTCCTCTTGCCGATGGGTTTCTACACAGAGTCTAGAGAAGCCATCTCTCAGGAGCACAGCAGTGTGATCCTCCAGGCCAATTCCAAGTACCAATTTTTATATCATTTCACTAGGTGATAGCTTTTCGCTATCAGGGCTCATAGCTTGGGGTTGGTTCACTAGCATTTCAACACCATTATGGGGTTAGTTCATGAGCACTGAATGTACCAGACCTGAACCCAGGGCTGGAGCAGAAATTACTCAAAACATACCTAGGATATTTGTGCCTAAAAGCAAGTTGTTGTCAAAGTCTAGTAAAGTTATGCCGAAGGGATAAATCAGTCAACTTGAAGTGGCTGCTCCATTGCAAAATCAGATGATGTCAGGAAACAAAATAATGGCTACTGACTGAATGCGTTGAAAATTGCATCTTTTACATGGTATGCTTCAACAAGTTCATTACCCTTAAAAGCTGCTGGGTGCCCCGCAGTGGTGGCACACACCTTTAATCCCAGCACTCAGGAGGCAGAGTCAGGCAGGTCTCTGAGTTCAAGGCCAGCCTAAGTCTACAGAGGGAGTTCCAGGATAGCCAGGGCTACACAGAAAAACTCTGTCTTGAAAAACCAAAAATAAATAAATATTAAAAATAATAAAAGCTGCTAGCTAAACCCATAGATAAGTGCACCTCTCAACCTTCGTCAGAGAAGTTCCTCCTTGCAGTAGATGACGACATAGAAACCCTCAATCCAGGTGTACAGCATAAGAGACTGTGCTGTGCTCAGCAATCAAAGGGTTGTATTCATCACACCCCTGCCCCAGGGCTAGGGAACTTCTCAGAAGAGGTATGGATAACTTCAAGGAAACAACGTTTTCTGGACACAGCAAGACAGCATACACTAGATCTATACAAGCTCAAACCAGACAAAATCCCAGGATAGAGGGGAGCATAGAATCTCACCATTAGATGAGAAGCTATTGATATTTGATAGCTGCTAGGAGGTGAAGAGTCAGTTTTCTTTAAGGGTGTGACCCTGAGTAGGTTAACTACACTCCAGGGCATAACCCACTTGCAAGAGTAATGGGCTAATACAAATTGGACTTGATGGGTTTGGGGGGAAAAAAATCAAAGTTGGGTATCGGGTAAGAGCAGAGAGGTAGATCTGGAAAGAATTCAGGGAGGAGGTGACCAAAACTCAAGTTACTAGGATTTTAAAATTATTAACATTTAAATTATTCCACTGAAGGCCAACAAGATGATCAAGTGGGTAAAAGTGCTCGGTGGCAAGCCTGACAGGAATAGTTCCATCCCTGGGTCCCATGTTGTGAGAGAACTGACTCCACAACTTTTCCTCCGACTTCTACACTCCTGCCGTGCCACTGCCACTCTCCACCCCACCACACACACGTGCATGCACACATACATATACACAGTGAATAAATAAATGTAAAAAATATTCCATTGAAAATTACTGGGCGAGACAAATCAAATATGTCACTGTGCAAACCGAATAGAAATCTAACAATTGTGACTAATTGATGAGTAAGAGTTCTCCAACATACACAAAATCTGGCTCAGAAACACACAAACAATGACTGAAATAAGAGATTGCCACGTGCTTTTAATGGCAGGGAAAGAAGACAAAGTGGGAAGGCAGACTCATCTTGAAGGAGGACAGACCAGCTTGAGACATCTGTGGTGGTGACACTGATGACAGACAGACCCAGGGCCACTGCTGCACGGTGCTGCACAGGTGGCAGACGTTCCATTTTCCCCTAATTTCTTAGGCAAAGCTACTTAGAGCCCAAATTTTGTACACAATATAAGACAGCAGCTTGAATTACGGAGGAAATTAAGAAGACTATGCTAACCAAAGTAATTTATATAAGTAAATTAATACCCATTTTTGTCAGTGGTGAGTGTTATCTTAAAACCATGATAGTTAGAGGAGGGAGCAATCCATAAATAGACACAGAGATGCTTGATGGCATCTAGAACAACTCAAGGCATGCCTTGAATCAGCTGACACACTGAGTTCTCTTGCCCCCAGCAGCACACAGCCCTAGGTGGAGAGTGTTGATCTGCACTGTTCTGGAACTTTCACCAGGGCCTCCAGGGGATTTTTTTTTTTTAAGTTAGGCAGCTTTGCAAACTTGCTCTTTTTCATTTATATTCCAGCCCTTATTCCATCACACTCATAAAAAAATATGGAAATTATAAGTTCACTGCATGTACATTTTTAATGAATTAACTGAGTCAAAACTGGAAGTAATAACCATCAATACACGTTATTGCCTAATATGTATTTTTATTATGGATCATTTGTTGATTTCTCATGTGGTTTATATATAGGTTATCTATGTATGTTAGGAAATATCAATTATCAATATCAAAATCTATTCATAGCCACATTGAACGAAGGCATCAAGAACCCAAAGGCGTCCTGAATATTGCAAGCAGGCAGCAGTAACTCTGCAGAAAAACTAGGAAAAAGAAAATCAGATTAAATAATTAGTGTCAATTAGCTCCAGTGAAATCATTCCATAAACAATTGGTCTCCAGTGACCTGCTTAATTATGTGAGGCTTCTATGATCCTCACCAAGCCTGCCTTGATTCATGTTGACTCTTGAGTTTCCCAGAGGTATAATTAATTATTGTCTTGTACATAAACCCCTGGCAATTAATGGCAGCAGAAAACAATATAGTACCTTTAAAAAAAAGTATTCAAGGAGAAGACCTTGACTGTGTGAATGACCCCTCCAGTATTTTTCAGGAGAGACCCATCATATACTTAGAATAAGTGGCTCACGACTGTGGCTGAAAACTGACAAAGGAAGCACTCCCTACTCTACACACCACAAAAGAGAGCACTGTATGCTGTGTTGCTCTTTAAAATGCTTGGTATTCACTAGACACTATTCTAATTCGGTCTTGGACCTAATTAAAATACATTTTCAAACACCCAATTTAAATAATCAGTTTACTTTGAAAGTATTGTGGATAGTGCATCCAAGCCTATTTAAAAAAAAGGATTGAAATTAAAATAGCATCCAATTATTCAGGTGTTCTGTGAAAGCTGGCACCTGGTCTTACCAGCTCCTGAGTGGCAACTCAATCTTCCCCTGAGAATAGCAGATGCTGGCAAGGTTACCACCCCCAACAAACAAAGCTTGGTATTTGGTCTGTAACGGATGGTAGTTTCCCTCATGGGAATATTTAGGTCCTGTAAAATATTTCCCTGGAGCCAGGTGTGATGGTTCACATCTGTAATTATGACACTCAGAAGCTGAGGCAGGAGGATTGCAACCAATCTGAAGCAAGTCACATTTATGGTAAGTTTGTCAGTCTGGACTACAGAATGAAACCTTGTCTCAAAGCAAAACAGAATTTCCCTGGCATTGATTTTGGAAGGCCCCCAAAGCACTAGAGTATCATGTGAGATGCAATTTTTATAAACAGACCCTTAGAATTTCCAATTTAACAGGCTATTAGACATATAACCCTCAAAAATGGACAATCTCAAATGTGACCATCATTACACAGTTGTCATACCAGGACATTTTAGGGACTTTTAAGGTTCAATCCAGATTCCTCACTGATATGTGTACCCATAGAATTCAAAGCAAAGCACCTCTATGGAGCCAACTTACTGTTTTTCTGCAGACAATGCTATTATTTTAAGATTGCAGGCGATGTGGTCATGTCTCCCCTGTCACGTCCTCCCTTGTAACAACCACTGAGCTAAGCTTGTAGCCTCTTGTTCACTGCTTCCCATAAATCTTTGATGACTATGAGAGCCTAGTCCTAAGTGAGAGAGATAAAGTGTGATGGTATTGAATACTACGTACTAGACAACAAATAAATAAGATGGAAGAGAAATCACAGCCCTTTAGTCTTTACCATGGAAATACTTTATTTCCTTAATAAGTTGTCAAACTTATTAAGTTGTCAATAATGATAATATTAGCAAATTTAATTTTGTAAAGCAAACTGATGAAAAACCACAAAGTAAAACCAGAAGCTAAATCATGGCTCTTCTCCTTCTAGATAAAGACTCGATTGTGTCTAGAAAAATTAGGATGATTGAGAAACTAATCTCAAAAAAATATAAACATAAAGCATTACACCATTATTCATGTCTATTTTCCCAAATGACATAAAAATGTTTTCAATAAAAATCATTTTAAAATAACATTCCCATACATAATTAAATTACTAATACTATATCTAAGCCACAGTTTTGCAGTTAGTATTTCCTCAAATTGGATCAACTTTGAAAATGGATCCTACATAGGCAAAGAGTAATGAGAAAAACACCAGAGAAAGTTGAGAAAGCGTTGTTGGAAATGTGTTTTGTGAGAGTTATAGTTTAACTGTAACATATAAGCTAATAAGAGAACTGAAAATGTACGTGGACTGAGTTAGCAGTTTCAACCCATGTCACACTGGATTTTAAGACATATATATGATTATGTGAAATTCAACAAAGAAATAGTTTCCTAATAAATTTTTTTATGTACATTATGGGGAAAGTTCACTAAAATGTCATGATATGTTTAACCCAAAAGTATTAAATAATTTAAATGAAATGCTTAATATGTCTGGGGAGAAAAAGTAACAGAAAATGCACAGCAAAAAAAGGAAGAAGGGTTCTTTCTGAACAGAACTCACAGGCACCAGAGACACAACTTTAAAACTCGGGCTGTGCACAGTCACAGTAGACAGCGGGCACAATGACATGTTAAATTACCCACATGATGTATAGCTTAATGAACCCCCTTGTGTTGATCACGCTTGGCATTAATCAAGAGCCATGAACAGATTCCCTTATTTTCTCAATGCTTCTCTGATAAACTACAATTTCATTTAACCTTGGACAGCAACTTTAATAGCTTCCATGGGACAACTGTCGATACCTTTCTGGGTATACAGTGATTAAACTGCAACTCAAGATGCATGTCATGAATTTTCTTCATTTGAAATTAGAATTTTTATTCTTAACAATCATTTGCATAAAATATGCTGAAGACACTGAAATGCATAAGGATTTGCATTTATCCAAAGTCTAAATCTGCCATGTTGTATTGTAAGATAGTAATTGATATTATATTCATAAGTATTTCTACTTGTGTGCTTATTTTACCTCTTGTGAATAATATAAATAATCTTTCTGCCTGGGACAGAAAAAACAGAAGAAAGAAATTAAGAGTCAAAGTTTACTTTGAGGCAGATCTGCTCAGCTGTTCTACTGTGCTCAAGACTCACCTTCCAGGTATTGGGAACAGAGGCCAATGTTTGCTCCACATCAAATACGGAAGTGAGTGGTACCTACCATTCATTTTAAAAGCACAGGTAATGATCACAGAAGATGAGTGAATCTCACTAAAAACAGATTGCTCAGAAGACAGTGCCATCTAGTTTCAATCCCCTCCCTTGTCCTTAGATTTGCTTGTTTGCTAACCTTAACTGGTATGAGGTTGAGCTCCTAAAAGTTAAAGATAACAGCTAGATGAAAACTAAGGTTGGTTTGGTGTCTATCTGTATACATGGAAGTCCATAAGTTAAAACACTTTCACCTTAACCAATCTCTCCTAAATCAAACAAGGAATTTTCACACGTAGGGCTTTACTTGGAGAGTCCATAACAACTCAGATTTCTGTTAAGGGAGGCATTGAGTAACATCTAGATCCACTAGAGGATGCAATTCTCTCTGAAAGAAAAGAGATTAATGTGCCAAAGGCACATTGCATGAAGACAATGGAGCTAGCAAAGGAGGAGAATGAAAGGTATGGATCTGATCACAGAACACATGCAGCCCTCTATTTTAAGAGAAAAAACTCATGATAGCCAGTGTGCAATGGCTACTTTGTAGGACTTGGAAGTTGAATGCCTATAGACTGTGCTTCAGGTATTCATATTGAGAAGGTGCTTTGTTTTGTCTTGCTGTGTTTTGTATGTGGTACTGGAGGTTGAACATAGAGCCTCATGCATGTAGGCATGCACTCTACCCCTAAGCTATCTCCCCAACTTCTACACTGAGAAATTGTAATAAAATCCTCTAGATTAGATATAATCTTGTGAACTATTTCATCTGTATTTAATAACTTTCCCATTGTTTTTTAATGTTGATTTCATAATTTGGCAATTTGGGGCCCCTATGGGAGAGTGGAAAGGTGTATCCGGACCAGAGCCCTTGGTGCCGTTCACCTGTGACTACTCATGTAGCCCTGGGTAAGCCACTCATCTCCTTCCGACGATTAAAAAGTCACTTAGAGATGGGTAGGTGTCTTTGTCAGTGTTCTATTTCTGTGAAGAGACACCATGACTGCACAACTCTTATAAAGGAAAACATTTAATTGGAGCTTACAGTTTCAGAGGTTTAGTTCATGATTAGCATAGCGGGAAGCTTGCTGGAACTCAGGCAGACATGGTGCTGGAGGAGATGAGAATTCTATATCTGATCCACTGGCAGCAGAAACAAGAAAGTGCTACTGGCCCTGGTTTAGGCTTTTGAAGCCTAAAGACCCTTCCTCCAACAAGGCCACATCTCCTAATCCCTCAAATAGTGTGAGTCCCTAGGAGCTTATGGGACCATTTTCATTCAAACCACCGCAGTAGGGGATTCTATTTTGTTGTCTTGGGCTTTTTCTGGGATTCACGTTCTCAGATCTACCACAAACTTCTGTGAGTTCCTTGGGTGTGGGTTTGGAGTTGTAGTTCATGAAGGAGTACAGTGTCCTACAACGGAGCTCCCACTTTGCACTGGGAGCATGTGCCCTGGCAGGTATTTGATTTTGTGAATATGCTCAGACCCAGCTCATTTGAGCCTCTGACCAAGGCTGTGACTGGCTGCTTGGCAATTCTTTAGAAAAATGGCAAAGAGCTGAGTTTAGTTATCAACCACTTCTAAGGCTCAGCTGCTGCCCTGAAGAGAGATTATATTCACTCTTCTTTATGCAAAAAGAAGGAAGCCTAGAGCCAGATCAGTCGCCTTTCTTTCCAACCTGTGCCTCAAGTTCTTACACTGTTCAGTAGGATATGTAGCACTGTTATGAGAAGACCTGTGGTGCACGTGGTGGTGAGATTCTAACAGGAACTTCCTTAAGCACAGAAATTCCTGAGTCCTATGCTGTGAAAGAGCACTGTGAAGACAGGACACAGAGGACTATGCACTTGGAAGTCAATCAGAACACATGTAAACCAATTTGTGGCCTTTCAAGGCACAGGCCAATCACCTATCACGAGTCAGCCAGGTTCGTGAGTCAGCTCTGTCAAGCACTCCAGCACTTCTGGCCTTCCTTCACATCCTCAAACATGCCAAGCTGTTCCCATCTCAGGGTCATTGTCCACCTATTTCTTCTGTCAGAATTGCTCTTTTCTTCTTTCTTGGCTAATTAATCCTTCTCAGTTTCCAAATCTCTCAGTCAGTGTAAAGTCTCCAGAGAGAACATGTCCACTGGAAGTTATCACTACCCTCCCACCCCCAGAACCACCAGTCACATTTCAATTATGTTATAAAACAAATGATTTGTATTTTAAAGAAGCAAACTGATGAAGTGTCTTCCTGGAGGACAAATTATGATTTGAACAGGGAGTTAAAGACCAATATCAGACAGACCTGTAAGACCAGTGACTGAGTGACTCTAGGGCAGCGGGTAACAAGTTCAAGTCCTGCCTGGGCAACTTAATGAGTCTTTAGCTCAAAATGTAAAACTAACAAGAAGGCTTGGGATACAGGGACTAACTGGTAGAGTGCTTGTCTAGCACCTATGTTTACAAAAGTATATTAAACCAAAGCAATCTTTGTGGAGTTTGTAGTCAATGGTAGTCAGTGAAATATATGAACTAACCCTGCTTTTTGCTGAAATGTTATAATTAAAACCAATTTTTTTTTAAGTACAAAGTTATATATTTCATTCTTTTTTATTTTGTATGATATCTGTAAATGTGTGCTTGTATGTGTGCACACGTGGGAAGGTCAGAGCCTGACACGGAGTGTCTTCTATGATCAGTCTCTGCCTTATCTGAGACAGGGTCTCTCATCAGCCCAGCGTTCAGTGATTGGCTGGACTGACTGAGCAGGAGTGGTACTAGTCACTTAGATTAGG
Source organism: Peromyscus eremicus (assembly GCF_949786415.1). Lineage (NCBI taxonomy): Eukaryota > Metazoa > Chordata > Mammalia > Rodentia > Cricetidae > Peromyscus > Peromyscus eremicus. Next base: position 65,681,978 of record NC_081430.1, read on the forward strand.
GGTTTCTGTTTGGTTTCAACATGCAAAATACGTTTAATGACTCCGTAGGCCGTTTTACCCTGACTCCTAATTTTGCTTTATACTTGCTGTACCACCATGTAGCAGGGTTAGATACATAAGGTTCTGAAGCCTGAATGCTTTTCCCAGGGGCTGAAGAGTGGAAAATTAATTGTGCCAGGACAGAAAATAACACACGAGTTCAGATTCCTTGAATATAGTGAGAGGAGCATAAAGTACAAAGGGTTTTCTCCCCCACAAAAATGAAAACCTAGCGGGGCGGTGGTGGTGCACGCCTTTAACCTCAGTACTGGGGAGGCGGAGCCAGGTGGATCTGTGTGAGTTTGAGGGCAGCCTAGTCTACAGAGCGAGATCCAGGACAGGCACCAAAACTGCACAGAGAAACCCTGTCTCCAAAAACAAAAACAAAAATGAAAACCTAGGAATTGGAGCTAATTAAGATAGGACAGAGCTGGAGAAGGACTGCTTATTAAAGTCCAAAAACAGCAGTAAAACCAATATTTAATCCATTTAAATCAAATGTTCAATCTTACTGTTGGAAGGGTGCATGGTCTGTAAAACCACAAAGCCAACCGTACCTCCTGGGCATAGACCTATCTTTACTGGACCCCTAGGGTCTTATGCTCTGCACTATAGGTATGTTGTAGTATGTAGTACAACATACTATAGTATGTTGTAGTTGTAGTATTTAGTTTCCTCTCTGTGATACAGACGTATATCTCTTTTCTTACAGATTAGACAGTAAGAACCTTAAGATTGCACTTTTAATAAGTTTTAGGGTCAAATCCTCTGTGTTTTCAATAAAGGGCTCAATCATAATCAGCATCACTTGTCACCCTCACCGTTTGGAGGCATGGAGACAGAAGAAAACCAAACAAAACACAGGAAGTAACTTAGTTAATTAGGTCCTGTGGTGATATATCGTGTACCCCAATAAACTTGCCTGAGGATCAGAGGACAGAGCCAGCCACTAGATTAGACATAGAGGTCAGGCAGTGGTGGCACACACCTTTAATCCCAGCACTTGAGATCTGCCTTTGCTTGGGAAGCACACATGCCTTTAATCTCAGGAAGTAATGTAGCAGGACAGAGAAAGGTATATGAGGAAGCAGGTACTCACTCCCTTTTGGCTAAGGACCTCATAGTGGTAAGAACTAGTGGCTGGCTGTTCTGCTTCTCTGATCTTTCAGCTTTCACCTTGATATCTGGCTCTGAGTTTTTTTTTTTATTATTATAATACCATCTAAGATGCAAACAACAAGGTCCAAAGGCAATCTATTGCCACACAACTAAAATCAAGGAGTAAAATCCAGAGAGGAACACTGTTTGCTTATCCCTGCTGCTCCTGGCAGTAACTTGGAAGAACTGGGTCTCATTTCAGGGAAAGTGGTAAGTGTCAAATATCTATTCTGTCTTCAGGGCAAGGTCTAAAAACAAACAAACAAACAGAAAACCCTTTCATTTCTCCAAAAGAAAAGGGTATAAATGCTATATGTCTTTATATCAACCAACTATAGTGATTAACAAGGAAAAATCATTTTAAATGATTAGAATTGTCACTGTTGTACGGCATGATAAAATAAGAACTGAAATTACAGGATAAAATTCATAATCCAGCAGCCAGGTGTGGTAGTGCACACCTTTAATCCCAACACTTGAAAGGCAGATCTCTGTGAGTTCAAGGTCAGTCTGGTCTATGTAGCAAGTACCAGGATTAAATATCAACCATGTCTATGAAAATCTGAAAGAAAATTTACTTGATAGGCTATCTGCTAGTACAACTAAATCTTGAGGATATAAATTTTTCTTGTTTTGATAGTTATCATGACCTATATTTGCATCTCTAGATATGGTAACATTATTACTGTGACTATCTAATCTCAGGCTCTTAGTCACACAAGCACTGTCCAGTATGGGTTTCATCTCATGAAGTGGACCTTAAGTCAGATCATATATCCGTTGGCTGGTCCCACACACTTTGTGCCACCACTGCACTAGCACGTCTTGCAGGCAGGACACCATCGTAGATCAGAGTTTGTGACTGGGTTGGTGTTTGTGTTTCTCCTTTGGTAGTGTGCAGAGTACATCCCTATACCAAAGATACTAGAACTTAGGGGTGAAGGCATCAGCTTGACTTCTACATGTTCAGTGAGTTGTGTAGGTGTCATCTTCAGCAATGGGGCCTTACTGTGAGTTTGTGGAGAGCAACCTATAGAGCAACCATCAGCATGGGTGATTTAGGGGATTCTCATGGGGACCCCTTTGGCCAACAACTCAATTAGATGTGACCCATTCTGGGTGCTTCATGGGTGTCAAGAGATGGGGCTGTCCAGTTGGGTCTCTGTGTCTTCCATTATTTGGTGATTTCATTTAGGTCATCTTCATATATGTATATTAGAAAGCTTCTAATATATTAGGTTTCCATATTATGCATCAAGTGGCCCTTAATTTTAGCTGTCTCTCCCCATATTTCTTCCCTTACCCCCCTCTTCCCTTTCCCTGTCCATCTGATCTTCCTGTTCCAGTCCCCCCCAAACACTCATCCATGACTATTTATTCTATTTCCCTTTCCAAGGGAGATCTATCAGACTCCCTTAGTTATTTACTATATACCTAATCTCCTTGGTTGTATAGATTGTAGCTTGGTTATCATTGATTTGACAGCTAATAGCCACATATAAGTGAATATATACCGTATTTGTCTTTCTGGGTCCAGGTTGATTTTTTTTTCTGGTTCCATTCATTTACCATCCATTTCATGATTTCATTTTTTTTTAATGGCTGAGTAATATCCATTTTGTAAATGTAGCACATTTTCTTTATCTGTTCTGTTGTGGAACATCTAGGATGCTTCCAATTTTCGTTATTATGAATAGAGCAGCAATGAACATGGTTGAGTAGTTTTCACTATAGTAGAATAAAGCATCCTTTGGGTATATACCTGCATACCTGGATCTTGAAGTAGATTGATTCCTTCCCTACCTCTTCTGACTAGTTTAATTTGAAGCCCATTTTGTCAGATATTAAAATAGCTACCCCAGCTTGCTTTTAGGTCCAATTGCTTGGAATATTCTTTTTCTATCCATTTACCTTGAGGTGATGTCTATTCTTGATGTTAAGGTGTGTTTCTTGGATGCTGCAGAAGGTTGAATCCTGTTTTCTCATCCATTCTGTTAGTCTGTCTCTTTTTATTGAGGAAATTGAGACCATTGATGTTGAGAGTTATTAATTATCAGTGTTTGTTGACTCTTGTGATTCTTCTGTTGTGTGGTGTGGGGGTGTGTGCACGTGCATGTGTGTGTATGTGTATTTCCCCTCTTTTGATTTGCTGGTCTGAGATTATTTATTCCTTTTTTTTACTTGGGTGTGGTTAAACTCTTTAGGTTGGAGTTTTCATTTTAGTGCCTTCTGTGGGGCTGAACTTGTAGCTAGATATTGCTTGAGTTTGGTTTTAGCATGGAGTGTCTTACTTTCTCCATCGATTATTATGATTGAAAGTTTTTCCAGGTATAGCAAAACTTGGCTGGCATCTGTGGTCTCTTAGAGGCTGTAAAACCTCTGTCCAGGCCCTTCTGGCTTTTAGAGTCTCCATTGAGAAGTCAGATGTTGTTCTAGTAGGTCTGCTTTTATGTGTTACTTGGTCTTGTTCCCTTGCAGGTTTTTAATAGTCTTTCTTTGTTCTGTAAATTTAGTGTTTTGATTATTATGTGCTGAGGGGAATTTCTTTTCTGGTCCAGTCTATTTAATGTTCAGTATGCTTCTTGTACTTTGATAGGCTTCTCCTTCTTATGTCAAGAAAATTTTCTTCTATGATTTTGTTGAAAATGTTTTCTGTGCCTTTGACCTGTGTTTCTTCTCCTTCCTCTATTCCTGTTATTCTTGGACTTGGTCTTTACTTGGTGTCCCAGATTTCCTGGGTGCTTTGTCCAGGAGTCTTTTAGATTTAACATTTTCTTTGAATGAGGTATCCATTTCTTCTATTGTGTCCTCAATACCTGAAATTCTCTCTTACATTTCTTGTATTCTGTTGGTAAGGCTTGCCTCTGAGCTTTCTGTTTGAGTTCCTAGATTTTTCATTTCCAGATTTCCTTCTGTTTGGGTTTTCTTTATTGATTCTATTTCCACTTTCAGGTCTTGAATTTTCTATTCCTTCCCTTCTATTGTTTGCTTGTGTTTTCATCAATTTCTTTAAGGGATTTATTCATTTCCTCTTTAAGGATCTCTGTCATATTCGTAAGACTATTTTAAGGTCTTTGTTTTATGCTTCAGCTGTGTTGGAATATTCAGGTCCTGCTGTGGTAGGGTTACTAGGCTCTAATGGAAACATATTGTCCTGGCTGTTCCTGATTTTGCTTTTACTCTGGTGTCTAGGCATCCGGGGTTGGGATGATTATAGGTCTAGGTGCTGATGTCTGGTTCTGTCTTTGTTGGGTAGGTGTTTGTTCCTTGATTTCTGTTGCCCTCCATGTTACTTATGAGAGTTTGCTGGCTGTGTGTTGCTTAGTAGGAGATTCTTTCAGAATCTTGATAGGTATGGCCACTGGGGGTTCTGGGTAAAATGTGTTTCTAGGTATTGGAAGTTGATACCTAGGAATGAGGGTGGGATAAAAGGGGAGGGTGCTGAGGGGTTCCACAGGAGGGCAGAAATCAGGGTGTTCCACCAGGAAAATGGGGCAGAGAATAAGGAAAGGCCACAAAATGTCATCTGCTATAGAGCTGGGGGTAAGAATGGAGAATTGGATATGGAGGAGAGGAGAAAAAGTAAAGATCTGAAGGCCACCCACTTGCTTTGCTGGCCTACTTGCTTCTCTGGGAGGCTTGGCTAAGGGGTTCCCAGAGAATGCCTGCTGGAGTTGAGGACTAAGATAATCAGTAGGGGAGGGAAATTTGAGGGGAAAATCTGTGTGATCCACTGGAGATGGGGCAAGTGTCGGGGGAGGGAAGAAGCTACCGAGCTGGGGATGAAACTGGAGCGTTGGATTGGGAGGAGTGGAGGGAGAGGTGAAGATCTGCAATTAGCCCACCTGCTTCCCTGGATAGAGTCCACTTCATTTTTAAAATAATAAAACTGATTTTTTTTTATTTGTTTCTAACTTTCTGGTTTTCAGTATTCTTATTTAATATGGCTAGGAAGGAATGGGACTATCACTCACTGGCAGACTACTTGTCTAGTATGCATAAGGCTCTAGGTTCAACTTTCATCAAACACACACACACACACACACACACACACACACACACGTATACATACATGTACATACACGTACAGGTACACACACCTACAGATATACACATGCACATACATACATACACATATATAGGTAAATGCACACATCTTTGAAGTTTTGAGTTCCAAACAACTTTTAGATTCTTTGTCTGGAAGACAGTACATAATATGCATTTTACATTACTTTATCTAAAGCCAATCATGCACCCTCTGAACCTAAGCCACTTTCAGCAGGGATGAAACGAGACTGGATTTTCCCAATTCTTTATAACAATAACTACAGAAAATCTGCTTTGTGTTGAATTGCACAAATCACCTACCTTTGGAGGTGCACTGATTTGGCCTGGTCACTGGGGATCCACTCAGCATCTTGGAAGAAGTAATTAAATAAATGGATCCTTGTGGCCCAAAAAAGCTAATAGAACTGCCTCTTCAGTAATAAAACATGCCATTTCCTTCTGACAAGATAGCAGTTAATTTCTAATCCGAAAAGTAGGAGCTGCCAGCTTTGGCTGTGTTGTTCCTTTCAAATATGCTGCTGATGACTCAGAATTACAGTTTTTTAGCCAACTTACCTATATTCAATTTTAAACTCTTCCCTGAGTTTAGATGAAATGAAAAATGTGAAGGTGCAGATATGTTTGGCTATGTCTCCAATTTCTGTTCCTTAATGCTTTTATCTCTCTGCCATGTTTTTAAATTACTATTTTAAAGAGTAGCAGTCATCCCTGTTTCTAGTCTTGTCTATTGCCCAGAACATAGACAAGTAATGTAGCTTTGGAGTCTTTGGGAGAACTAAGTAAATTATTTGATTTCTTTCAAAACTAAAATTAGGGTCATATGCCTTTAGTCCTAGCATTCTGCCAGCAGAGGCAGGCAGATCTCTAGGAATTCAAGGCCAGCCTGGTCTACATAGCAAGTTCCAGCTTAGCCAAGACTAAATTGTAAAAAATAAAACAATAAAATAAAATAACAAGACTAAAATTATCATATGAAGTACATTAAATCTGAAGATTATTCTGGAACAGCATTGCATGCCTTTTTACACAATTGATGTTTTTTCATTCCTCATGTCTGTATCACGGTCTTTGGGAACTGACATCTCTGACTCCTCAGTTGATGACATCAGACACCCAACATCATCCCTCTCCCTCATCCACAGCCACAGACACCTGGGCGCGCTCATGCGCGCGCACACACACACATACACACACACACACACACACACACACACACACACATACACACACACACAGAGTAGGGGGATAATCACTTGGCACTTTTCTTTATGATACTAATCAAAATATATAATCATTTTGTTTACTTGTTTCCTATCTCTCTTGCAAAAAAAAAAAAAAAAATCTAAGTTCCACAAAGGGTAAGAATCCACCTACCTATCCAGAGACATATGCCAGAGTTTGCATAGTATGGAGCTCACAGAAGGCTCTTAAGTATTTATTAAGTGGATGAAACAAACTCAAAACTAAGTTGCATATATTATAAACTCAACATGCTATACAGTTTAAATCTTGCAATCTGTGAGGGGACCATGTCATTCCTGTATAGATATGTATGTGTGACTATGACATTGTAATGAACATTTATTGAAGATCTGTGTGTCAGACACTCAATAAATGTTATGAATGAGTGAATGAATCAACCAATGCTAGAATGTAGCTGGAGTTTTCTCCAGTCCTGCCTGGCCCACGGTCAGGACAAATCTCTCTCACCCGCCAGTCCCACAGCTGCTCAGACCCAACCAAGTAAACACACAGAGACTTATATTGCTTACAAACTGTATGGCCGCAGCAGGCTTCTTTTTATCTAGTTTTTATATCTTAAATTAACCCATATCTATTAGTCGATAAGTTGCCACGTGGCTCGTGGCTTACCAGTACCTTACATCTTACTTGTCATGGCGGTGGCTGGCAGCGTCTCTCTGACTCTCTGCCTTCCTGTTCCCAGAATTCTCTTCTCTGCTCGTCCTGCCTATACTTCCTGCCTGGCTACTGGCCAATCAGCATTTTATTTATACAATTGATATCCACAGCACTGGAATTCCAGTGTGCCGCCATCATCAGAGGAAACCAACAGAAGTCTGCAATCAAATAACGTTGCCTTAATTTGGGCTTAAAGTTTCTTGAGATAACATCATTAGGTATTGCCTTTATTTCTTTTCATTTTCGTAATAATCTAAATATGATCAAAAGTGCTGGGCAGTGGTGACACATGCCTTTAATTCGATCACTTGAGAGGCAGAGGCAGGTGGATCTCCGAGTTCAAAGTCAGCCTGGTCTATGTAGTGAGTTCCAGGACAGCCAGGACTACATAGTAAGACTCTGTCTCAAAAATAACAAAAAACAAAACAAAACAAAATACACTCAGAAGTTAATAAATGATTAGATATTTTGCATTGCAATGGTGTAAATGGGCCATCCTCATTCATTATTCATTTTTAATGTTAAAAATCTAGTCATAATATTTCAAATTCTTTTTTAAATTAAAAAATTTTAATGTTAAAATCCAGTTATAATACTTTAAATTCTTTTTTAAATTGAAAAAAACTACATTCCTCTATTTGTGTGTGTGCATGTATGTGTATGTGCTTTTGCATGTGTATGTATATGTATGTGCCTGTGTATATGTGTATACATGTGTGTAAATGTATACATGTGCATGCATGTGTCTGTGTGTGTTTGTGTGTGTGTAGGACAGAGAACATCTTGTGGGAGTCAGCTGTTCTGTCCCCCCACCATGTGGTTTCTGGGGATCTATCTCTGGTCACCAGACTTGGTGGCAAGAGCTGTTAACAGCTGAACCATATTGCTGCTACATTTTCTAAATCTCAACAAAATTTCATTTATTTACAGAGGAAAAATCAAGACTGTCAGGATGCCATGAAACATCGTAAAAATATATGTGAACAATTATTGTAGAAGTCACCGACATCACCTCGCTTTCCGTCCTGAGATGCCCTCGGGTGGGTGAGATGTAACTTCAGGGAAGGATGGACAAAGCAGAGGGTGCTAGTTAATTTACTGACTCTCCAGCCACTACTGATCTGATCAACAGCAGAACACACAGGTCCTCGGGTTACTTTGTGTGGTCTCCATAGAAAACAACTGAAAATGTTCTCACTGCCTTCCATATCTGCACCATTCTTTAAAGAGCAAGCAGCCGGTTCTCACACTTTTCACATAATTCTTCACAGAGACACGTCTCTTCCAACCTATTTTTGTTTCCAATGAGAGCACAGCTGTCTTTCATTAGACACGTTTAACTTGCCAGCTCTATGTACAGTGTTTTACATGCTTCACATAGATTTTAATACAGTTGTAGCTCCTGCTTGAGATAAATCAAACTCAAAGTGACAAATAGGCAACTGTCTGCAAGAAGTGGGGGGTTGTCTGATTTAAATCTCCAAGAGGCTTAGAGAGCCTTCAATCTCAGATTGCACAAATACACATTTTATTCAGCAAGACATGATAGATACTTTATTGCAGGACTGTTCTCTTTTAAATTCACTAGATGCAACTGAGAACAATCTAAAGCTATAATATATTAATAAGATTAGCCAGGAATAGAGAAAGAAAAACTGATCATCTAAGTAGTGTAATTTATCAAATGCTTTAAAGATGTTACATAAACATTTTCTAATCTTAAATGCCTTTCCTAGTTCCCTTGTTTTTAGTTTTCTCTTCTGTTATACTCACTACCAGCTCTTTCTGTGTGTGCATGTACAGTCTAAACAGTTTCCTGATTATTAGGAAGCATGATTGTATATAAATGCAAAGCAGTTTAACATTATGCAGGGGAAATGGCTGGCATGCACATTTTACTACATGGACCTGACTTATGACCTCCCTGCTGCTTGATGAAAATGCAGACATTTATTGAAACAGCCTAGTTGTCCAATGAGTGTAGGGTTTTTTTTTTGTTTGTTTTTTGCTTCTCTTAATTAACTATAATAACATTTTGTCCTTTTAATTGTCTAAAGATGGATTAATACCTGTTCCATACTTTAAAAAATAATCCCTGCTGGGCGGTGGTGGTGCACACCTTTAATCCCAGCACTTGGGAGGCAGAGCCAGGCGGATCTCTGTGAGTTCAAGGCCAGCCTGGTCTACAAAGTGAGTTCCAGGAAAGGCGCAAAGCTACACAGAGAAACCCTGTCTCGAAAAACCAAAAAAAAAAAAAAAAAAAAAAAAAAAAAAAAAAAAAAAAAAATCCCTAATAAGAATTTATGCTTGATCCAAATCCTGAAAATTCAACATTTGACAGCCTCCCTTCTTTCTGACAAAAATACATGGGAGAAACAACTTAATTGATTCAGTAGCAAATAAAGTACTGAAGAGAACAATATCTTTAGAGACAATAGCAGCCACATCCTTAAGGGAGCTGTTACATTAGTTTTACCAAGCGCATGCTAACTCAGCATCACATCCCAGGTGATGTGATACACTGAAAAGGACACACCTCAGTGAAGATAGTATCACAACAAACAGATGCATCCCTTTAGGTTGTCACCCAAATCTCTCACCATGAGGAAGTAAGCACAGACTGAGAGATGTTGTGCAGAATGATTTGCTTGTCCTGTATAAGATCGTGAACACTGGAAAGATTGGTGAGCTGGTGCAACTAAGATAGACTGAAGAGGGGCTAGGGTGATGACCCCGTAGGTAAAATGCTTATTGTACAAGTATGAGGACCTATGTTCACATCCACAGCACCCACACAAATGCTGAGCATGGCAGCACATGTCGTAACCATAGGACTGGGGAGGGGTAGAGATGGATGGAGTCAGCCAGCTACCAGGAGGGACTTGCTGATCAGCCAGCCTCACCAGTTGGTGAGCGCCAGGTTCAACGAGAGATCTCATCTCTGAAAATAAGGTGGAAAGACACTCAGTGTTGCTCTCTGACCTCCACACAAGCCAGAGAACCTTCTCTCACACACAGAAGGTACTAAAGTGAAAACAGCTAAGCACAAGATCTAATTCAGATTAATGTTGGGGATAGGGGAGTGCTTTGGGTTCATTTATGTTTATTTTTTCTCTAAAGAACATTTCTGGGGCAAATGGTAAAATTGAATATAAACTTATTTTAGGTGATTAGTGTTGTATTGAACTTAAATTTTTTGAATTTGAGATTCTCAGGTTTCCTTGATCTGTTGGTACAAAGGAGAGTGTAAGGACACTATAAATATTTAAAGACAAAGAGTAAGGATGACTGGAGACGGGTTGAAGATAGCTACACAGATGGGCAGACAGAAAGATGGATGGATAGACTGATAGATGACAGATCATTTGCACAAAAGGATAAAGCAAACACCAGAAAATATCCTCACATTTGGAGACCTTAAGTGACGTGTATATGGGTGTTCACTGTTCTATACTGTTCTTAGTTTTGTGTTTGACACTTTCAAAGCAAAAAGTACAAACAGAGTACTACTTACGAACCATGTCACAGGGACAATCGTGAAGGAAAGAAGAAAACACATGGTAAGGAGAAATTATGCCTCTCTAATTTAGTGGGTTTTTTTTAAATGATTGATTTTTAGTGCATTGGTGTTTTGCCTGCGTGTATGTCTGTGTGAGGGTGATAGGTCCCCTAGAGCTTGTTGTAAGCAGCCATATTGACACTGAGAATTGAACCAAGACCCTTTGGAAGAGCAGTCAGTGCTCCTAACCACTGAGCTATCTCCAGCCCCCTTTTAGCTTTTTTCTTAACATTAAACTACAGTATCAACACTGGTTTTCTTTTTCTTTTGAGGCAGAAGCACCCTCAAATCTTCTAGAAACTAATACTTCTTCATTAAAACAGGAAACTCGATCTTATGACTTTGAAATCAGGTGTCTGATGAAGGCTACACAAAATAGTGGACACACTGCTGTTGAAAATGTGGTAATAAAACTGCAGCAGGCTAGATGACACAACATTCTGAGTGAGGTGCTCGTGGAACAATCTAGGAAAACATCACTGATAGTAACTAATAACCTTCTGGATTGGGTGAATGTGATGGCTTCAGAGACAGTCAGACATATTAATTGGCTTCTTTAGCCAACTATCATAAGGTACTAGTAAGTACAGATGCACTTAGGGAAGAAGTGAGGAGCCAGAGCATGCTGGAAAAAAATACACTGTTCCTTATCTTCCATCTCCCCAGTCAGTAAAAAATTGTCAACATAAGAAATGGCTTCAGGGTCAAGATCAAGTCAAAGGGTGGCTGTAGCTCCCTTGTTAAGAACTCTGAAATCCCTAAGGTTGTGCCAAACGCTTTCAGACAAAAGTGGCTCTTAAGACTTGGAAGGTTGTGTTCACCGGCAGGGTGACACACCATGGCCAAAGGAAGCCTGTCTCAATAAGAATTGTAGATGTGGCTTCTGTGGCACCAAATGAACCTGCATTGGCTTTACAGGAGGCTCCCAAAGGCTGAAATCACTTGTACAAACAGAAGTGCCAACATCTTAGACTAAAATGTTCATGTTAGTGCAAAACAAAAAAAGAGACACCTGGGATTCAAACTTCTATAGAAATACAGGCTGGGGCTAGGGAAAACACTCAGCTGAGTGGGTAAAGAGGCCAGAAAAACAGGATTTTGGTTTTTGGTTTTTGTTCTTTCTTTCTCCTTTTCTTCTTTCGCTTTGCCTCGTTTCATGGCTGCTTGTCCTGTCTTGCTGGCTTTTCTCTTGACACCTAGAACAGTCAGCAAAGAGTTTGGGTTTGGTATCACAGGCTTCATTATGTGGTGGTAACATCCTGGCTCTTGATTCACTGCCAGTCAGTCTCAAGTTTAATTAGAAAAGAAATAAGGGAAGAATGAAAGTAAGCCATAGAAGTTACATTAGTCGTTTGTTTTCAGGCCTCTCTCTCTTTCTTTCTCTGTGTCTGTGCTTGGGGAGTATTCACAGTAAGATTAGACATCTTGCTTGCTTGCTTGCTGTAGATGAAATTCTAAATGGACCCGTCGCTGCCGCCTCTTCCCCTGAGAGAGAGACCTTCTCCTGTGTGACCTGTCTTTTTATTGCCTTTCTGTTCTACCTTCTCATTGGCTCTAAACCCAACCACATGATTTTCTTGTCACTGCCTGTCTATACAGACCTCCAGGTCTCTATGGTTCGTACTGGGATCACTTTATTTATTTATTTGTTTGTTTATTTGGTTTTCTAAGACAGAGTTTCTCTATGTAACATCCCTAACTGTCCTGGAACTCACTCTGTGGACCAGGCTGGCCTCAAACTCAGAGATCTGCCTGCCTAAGACTACCAAGTGTGGGATTAAAGACATGCATCACCAGGGCCAGCTTACTTTATTTTAAATTAAAACTCTTTGCTAATTTTTAATGGCAGATCAAAGCAGGTGTCAGAGGTAGCTCCCCTTCAATCAGGGGGCACATGAAGAATGAGTTTATTCATATAATAAAAATAAACAGGACTGATGAGATAGTTCAGCAGATAAAAGCAAATGTTTGCTGCACAAATCTCAGAACTTGAGTTTGATCCCTGATCCCCATATAAAGGTGAAAGGAGAGAAGTTATTTACAAAGTTGTTCTCTGACTTCCACATAAATGCCACAGCACATACATACATACACTCTACTCACCCATAGTAATAATAACTAAAATTAAAAATTAAAAATAAGTATTAAAAAAAAAGCCAGGTGATGGTGACACATGTCTTTAATCCCAGCACTTGGAAGGCAGAAGAAGGTGGATCTCTGTGAGTTCAAGGCCAGTCTGGTCTACAGAGTGAGTTCTAGGACAGTCAGAGCTACATAGTGAAATCCTGTCTTGAAACCCCCCCTCCCCCCTCCCACCCACCCACCCCTGCCCACCCACCCCTCCCCCCACCCTCCCCCCCCCGCCCCCCCTCCCCCGCCCGCCTGCCCCGCAAAAAAAATCAGTCTGCTAGGTTGAGGGTGTCTAACACATGCGAGACTCTACATTTGATCCCTGGCATTAAGATGGAGAGGGGAAAAAAATCAGTCCATTTTAGGGGCTGAGGAGATGACTTGGAGAGTAAGCATACTTTCTGTGTAAACATGAGGACTTGAGTTTGGACCTCCAACATTCATGTAAAAGCAAAGCATGGCCATGTGTACCTGTAACCCCAACACTGAAGACAGCAGAGACCAGTGAGATCACTGGCTAGCCAGCTTAGGCACAAAACAGGAGCTTAGGTTCAGTGAGAGATTTTTGTTTCAATAGGGTAAAGCAAAGAGCCTAGAGCAGGATTCCTGTCACGCCCCTTTAGCTTCTACCCATGCACACCCACATGTTCATCATGAATACACACACACACACACACACACACACACACCTGTCTACTTTTCATTATCATCATGTACAAAAAATTCTAAATAACAGCCATGATCAAAATATTCTTTCCCTCCTCAGCAAATCTCATTCTGTCTGAGTACTTGACTCTTATTTTAGCCCAGACTTTACAAAGTGTATCTGTCTTTTCCATTCCCAACGAGACTTTAAAGCCAGCCTCACAAAGACATATGGAACAAAAAGAAATCGAAACACTCAGAAAGCACCGACTAACAACTGCTTTACTGGAGGCTGTGCAGGGAAAGCCCACAAACCTCTCCAACCATTTCCCTCTCAGTCCAGCCCTCTTCTCTCTTGCTCTGAAACCCTTGTGTTCTTGTCTCACTTCCCATCATCTGAACCTTTCCTCTGGAGAAACTTCTCCAGTTTGTATCTTTACCTATTGCCTTCTCCATAAACCAAAGTAATAAAAATATTCCTGGGGTTATCTGACCCCTTTCAAGAACCTAAAAGGCCAGTGGTGGGTATAAGCATATAAATAACAAAGCTAGGCGCTGGTGGCACCTGCCTTTAATCCCAGCATTCAGGAGGCAGAGGCAGGCAGATATCTGAGTTTGAGGCCAGCCTGGTCTACAGAGCAAGTTCCAGGACAGCCAGGGATACACAGAGAAAACCTGTCTGGAAAAGCAAAACAAACAAACAAACAAAACAAAAAACAAAAAACCCCAACATATGAATAACAATGAATTAACCTACCTAGTCACCTCAGGGTTGGTGATGTGGGCACCACATTGTAAAATATGCATAGGGTGAGCTACAGCACTCACTTAAAACACATTATAGAAAATCACAAAAGCATTAAAGCAGAGAGGGGAAGCATTCTCCAGGGGCTTTCTTTTTTATTTACATCATACCTCCTACAAGAAAGACCACATATTTCACCTATTAGTTGAGCATTTCTGATTTCTGATCTTATAGAATCATTAACACCAGTGGAGAATTCCTGATAAATTAAAAGAAAGAAGGCTAGCATTTTGAGAGTCCAGAGCCACCTAAAGTGCTTTCCATGGAATGTGTTTTGCTGTAGTATCCCTCTTTAGAGAAGTTGCTTATATTGAAATTCTCCAATAGTGAAGTGGAATAAAAGCCTAAATTGCTTCAGCACCATTCATCGAGATTTTGCTGCACTTACTGAAGTATGCCTTTCCCCACAAGCGTGTGCGGCTCCTAATGATGCACTTAGTACTTGCTGGGGCAAAGTGCCTACAACCATCCCTGCTTGCCCAGAGCTCAGGAATGAGGAAGCCAAATGGATTCCCTTCTTGCAGGCTGAAGTGACAGGAGACTGCTGTTTAAGGTTTAGCTCCTCCTGATAATGATTCCCACAGCATCAGGAGGAAAACAGTCAGTTTGACAGGTTTTCCATAGTCCATGCCTGGCTTCAGAAAAGAATGCTACACAAGCATGGTGAAGTATATGTGTATATGTGTAGTCTCAGTTCTCAGAAATGGAGGCAGAAAACTCAGGACTTAAGGTTATCTTCAACTATATAAGTTTGATACCAACCTGAGCTACATCTTAAAACAAGTATGCTTGCCAGGCAGTGGTGATGAATGCCTTTAATCCTAGTACTTGGGAGGCAGAGGTAGGTGGATCTCTGTGAGTTCGTAGGCCAGCCTGGTATACAGAGCAAGATCCAGAACAAGCTCCAAAGCTACATAGAGAAACCCTGTCTCAAAAACAAAACAAAACAAACAAGTACACAAACACATATGTGGGCACTCATGCATGTTTGTGTGTGTGTGTGTGTGTGTGTGTGTGTGTGTGTGTGTGTGTGTGTCTAAATATCTGAACATCACTTCTTTATAGAGGATGGTCTATTCAGAAATGTGCTATCCACAATGCATGCTAAACAAAATGCTTGCAAAACACCATCTTCTCACCATCTCTGCACTCACACTCCTTCGGACAGACTCTAACCATATCTAGTGCCAGTGACTTACCTGAAGATGACTCTAAGCCAGCCTGACTCTCTTGCCCATTAACGTCTGAAAACTGCGTACTCCTGTTTACAACCTTTTTGTTAACAGACAATCAGAAAAAATCATTATTGCTCACTCAAGGAACACTTTTATATGATTCTTGTATTCTAAAACGTAGGTTTGAAATTTTTTATGATACTGTATCAATAAAAAAGCAAGCATGAACTACAAATAACTATAAATGTGTTCTATTCTGATTTTCTTCATATACATGTGCTATTATATATATTTAAGTGCTTTTCAAAATGTAAAAACGGGGAGATTTAAAACTGGGCATGTGGCTCACTGGTAGAGCACTTGCTTAGCATGCTCAAAACCCTGAAGTCAGAAAAATACATAAAGTAAAAAAAAAAAAACAAAAAACTGCAAGTTTATAGATTGAGATAATGTCACACTGTGGGGGACCAGCCCCCACCTTTTACAAGGTTCCTATAAGGAAGAGAGAGGAATAAGGAACTTATAGATAGAATGATAGGCCTAGCTGAGAAGAAGAAAAAAGAAACACAGGATAGCTTCGGGAGGTCCTGGATCAATATCCAACAGCCCAGAACTTTATTCAAAAGGGCTTTTTATAATAATGCCAAGGGGAGGGGCAAAAGGTCTTCCCCTTGTAGATACAACCGAGTGTAGACTCTTCCAAATACCTAGTACCCAGGCCCGTGGTCCAATCATCCTCTTACGCAGTCCTGTTGGGTAAAGCAAGCTCAGATTTCACTAGGAAACCTCTGTGGGCTCCCACATCACACGGTGTATTTTTAAGTGATTTTGAAGCCATTTGTTTTGCTTTGTTTCGAGGTGCTGGATTCAAACCATAGCTCACACATGCTACCACTGGACTACACCCACAGCCTTGATTTAAAAAAGAAAAAGCAGTTCTTATTAAACATATGATATTCACTAAATGAGTAAGACAACAGTACATTTCAATAGCTTTACATGTATGTGTGATACATGCACCACCACACATGAACACAATAAAACATAAAAAAATGTAAAAATAAACTATATAGGATGAGCATGGTGGCATCTACCTGTAACCTAGAACTTGTTGATAGTGAAATCTCTAATTTCACATTCCTGACCAAACTTGGGAGACTGAGGCAGGATGATTATGAGTTCAAAGCTAATTTGGCCTACACAGTGACTTCTAGACCAGCCTGGGCTATACAACAAGACTCTGTCTTGAACAATATTCAGTCAATATTTTTTTTAAGAAAGTAAGATCTGTACAGCACAAGATATATTGGCACTAGTACTAAAAGAACTTCCAGCCATGCAAAAGCTAGTCTCTAGCTACTGTTTCCCTCTCTCCAAAGGTAGACCTTCTTACTCCGTGAAGTGCAATTGCCTTTTCTAAACTACTGACACTTTCTAGACTTTCAAGCAGTAATTAACTTGAGTAGGAAGCAGAAAAGCTGGGAAGGAGAGAAAGAGCCAGTGGATGGCAGATGGTTATCACTGAGGCATTCTGGCCTTGTGGGACAGAGTTCTTGCCAGGTTATACATTCCTTCCCATGCTGGAGAAGTGGAAGATATTGAGACACATGACAAGAAAAGTCCTAAATACTGGGATGATAGAGGAGAACAAAGCTGAGGCCTCCAGCCACTGAAGGTTCAGGATCGTTCACAGGAACACAATATTCCAGGGCTCAGGGCTCGACGTGGTCTCTAAGACTCTTTCCCCTGATCAGCTTAGGGGCCAAGAGAACACAGAGCAGAGCTGGTGACCTCCATTTGAAAGGTGAATCTGAGGTCATTAATATATCTGATTTAGTTTAAAATGGTCTAGAAAATGAGTGGCCTGGCAATGTAACTGCTGTGGGATGGTCTGTATGTGCTCTGATTGGTCAATAAATAAAACACTGATTGGCCAGTGGCCAGACAGGAAGTATAGGCAGGACTAACAGAGAGGAGAACTGAGAGAACAGGAAGGAGTGGGGAGACACTGCCAGCCGCCGCCATGACAAGCAGCATGTGAAGATGCCGGTAAGCCACAAGCCATGTGGCAAAGTATAGATTTATAGAAATGGATTAATTTAAGATATAAGAACAGTTAGCAAGAAGCCTGGCACGGCCATACAGTTTGTAAGCAATATAAGTCTGTGTTTACTTCGTTGGGTCTGAGCAGCTGTGGGACTGGCGGGTGACAGAGATTTGTCCTGACTGTGGGCCAGGCAGGAAAACTCTAACTACAATGTAACAGTCTGAGAAAAGCGAACATGAAAGGAGTGACTCCAAGTTGAAAGCTTCACCCTGTGTGCTAATCTTTTCATTCCTTCATTGAACAAACTTACCAGGCTTATAATAAGTGTCAAGCGCTGCACTGATTTCTGGAGTTACAATGGTATACAGGGTCTCACACTGTATTAAGTGCTGTGGATGAGATGTTAAGTAGAGTCCAGTGTACAGAGTCTTTCTCTGTCCCACCAGCCAGCTCCCAAATAACAACAGGGAGGCTTGTTACTGATTATGAAAGCTCTGCTGATATCTTAGGCTTGTTTCTAACTAGCTCTTGTAACTTATATTTTTGGTTGTGAGCCTAGCCTTTAATGGCTGAACCATCTCTCCAGCCTAAGCTCTTGTAACTTAAATTAACCCATTTCTATTGATTTACACAATGTCACGAGGCTCATGACTTGTTACCTCATCTTCTACATGTTATGCTTCCTCTGCATCTCCTGGCAACTCCTCCCTTCTTCCCAGTGTCCTCTCTGCCCTGAAAATCTTGCCTAGCTATTGGCCATTTAGCTTTTTATTAAACCAATCACACTTGCATATCTTCACAGTGTACAAAAAGATTATTCCACAACAGTCCAGCACTGTACTATGTGTTCCAGTATTAAGTATGGTCTAGCTCTCACAACGCTTACATTCTGATAGCAAATGCCACTGAAGAAAAAGGAAGAAAGTAAAAGATAATACAGCTTCTAAATGGTGGTAAGTGTTATCAGAGAATGAAAGAGACGGGTTTCATCATAACTGGGAATGATACATGGTAAGATTGCTGTCGTAGTTCCATAATAGCTCTCTGGGAAGGTGGCAAGGCAACTTAGACTTACTGATAGATGGAACAAGTTAGGAACAGGAGAATCTGATAGATACGCAAACATCAGGTTGGAGACAGCTTGGGCAAGCCATCGATGGCAAGCTCAGAGAAGGCACTGAGGCTGAAGCAGAATGATTGGGAAGGAACCCCAACAAAATGGGAATGGCAGGAAGTCAGCAGATTATTAGTCAGCAGTGGGTTTGAGATGCCCCCGGTTCAGTTGGAAACCTTACCAACAGCACTCAGTTTTAGGAATCCACCAAGTGCAACTCACTGATAATAACATCTATGGTTCCTGTCAGTTACCTCCACCGAGCTGAGGAGTTCAGAACATCTACCTGGACATCATCATGCCCTGTGACCTTCAAGCAAATCAGCATCAAAGGTTAGAACAATCAGGACATTAAAAATAATCCAAGACAGTTTCCTACATCACTGATCAATGAGGCTTGCCAGCCTTGTGGCATCATAGTCTTCAGCATCCCCTGAATGAGCCTCTCCCGTTATTCTTTATATTTTTTATTTACATTTGTTTAGTATTGTGTGTGTGTGTACAGGCCTTCCCACCAGTGGTGGAGTCAGTCCTGAACACTAGGACTGGAAGTCACAGGACAGCTTGTGGGAATCTGCTCTGTCCTTCCAAGAGGTAGCTTCCAGAGATCAAAAGGTCCTTAGGCTTGGTAACAAACCATCTCAGTAGCCTCAGAGCCTGTCCCTTTTGGTGACCTTAGGAGCTCTGTTTGTCTCAAAGTTCTCCTCTATCTTAACCATCCCCATCAGAGTCAGGACACAGGAAGACTCACTCAGAATGCAACTCTTAAGAAATTTACCTTGGGTTGGGGTTTGGTGGTACCATAGTTGCATAGGGTAGCAACAACCTTCCCCCAACAATTTCTTTTTTTACATTAAGACTTGGCTGTTGTGCTGGTGGACTGACTTGGTAAATAAAAGGCTCTTGCTTCCAAGTTTGATGTCCTGAGTTTAATTCTCAGAACCCACATGGTAGAAGGAGAGAACCAACTCCTGCAGATTGTCCTCAGACATCCACATGAAAATACGATATTTAAAGTAAATATCGTAATAAAAAAAAAGACTTGGCTCTTGCTTCTCTTCCCCTTGATTGACAGCTGTGAGACTCAACTGCTACGGTGGGAAGATTTGTATCCATGTTTGGGAATGCAATGAAGGACAGTTAGTTACCTGTGTACCTCCTTGAATTCTTGAGTAGCAGAGTACACAAGAGGACAAGTCTCCCTGGGTTACTTTGCTTGATTGTAGCCTCAGGACTTTCCCAGGCACAAGGCACTTTCTCAAATGCATGCTCTGCTATTGGTTGAAAATCTGGCAGCACTGCTCACGTCCTGTAGTCAAACAGGTCTACTGAGTTAGAGTGGCAGGTTGTATTTGTTCCCTCTGTGAATCTCTTCAGTTGTGGGATACTATGAAATTGCTCCATTCCTACCCTAAAGCTCTCCTGTTATTGAAGGACTGTGATTAGTAATTACCTCTTCACTTCTGCCTCACCTATTCAAACAGGATTTGTAGTACATCAAAATGCTGTACTTTGTGTGTGTGTGTGTGTGTGTGTGTGTGTGTGTGTGTGTGCGCGCGCGCGCACATGCCCACGTGTATCAGCCTCCATTAAAATATTTGAGATCACTGTTAAACAAATTATAGGCAAATTTCTTTTCCTTTTTCTTTTCTGGTTTTGGTGGTAATAGGGAATGAACCTGGGGTCTTGTGAATGCTACGCAAGCATTCTACCACTAAGCAATATCTGAAGGTTTGTTTCTTGCTTAATCTTGCATTTTGAGACAGGTTATCTCTAAGCTGCCCAAGCTGGCATGAACTTGCAGTCTTCCTGCCTCAGTCTCACAAGTAGCTGATATTGCAGACCTGTGCATTGTTTAAAAATAAATAAATAAATAAACTTCTTACCTCCATAATGAACAGTTCGGCCTGTTTAAAATTTGAAATGTTTTTAATGATCTGTTAGCTGATGTGTGAGAATCAGGGCCAAGGTTTATTAGGGGGAAATCGTGTGAATCTGTCAGTCTTTCTTTAAAAATACAAGGACCTGGTATTGTAGGTTGCTGGTAGAATGCTTACCCAGCCTCCCACATGGCTCCCTCCTAGTCTAAACCTGTCAGGAGAGAGGTTGTGGTGGCTGCCCTCCCGTGAGGGAGTGCAGGGGACCCACTCCAGGAGAAGGGATCCCTGTCCACGGCCAGCGTGGGCCAAGGACATTTTTCTTAGGCATTCAGAGCCCCTGACTGGCATCACCTCCCAGGACTCCGAATGCTTCCTTTCTTGTTTTAATCCTCTTAAGTTCTTTTTCCCATTCCCGGGTAGCTCGCCGGGTTCCTAGTCCCTGGAGGGGAGCCTCACCCGGCGGCCCAGGGAGGCCCGCGCTTTCAAGTTTACGGCCCATTCGAGGTGCAGGCGGGAGGTGCTGCGCAGGGCTGCGGAACTAATCAGTAATCTTTACACCACCACCGTCCAGCCAGCGTTTGTGGCCGGTGAAATGTCACCGCGTATTTTAATTGTGAGGACACAAGGAAATTGGTCCTATGAATCACTGATCAATTCTATGATTTCAAAAGTCCACAAAATCACCCCTCAGAAAAAGACCAACTCAAGAAAGAAAGAACTGAAAAGAAAATTCTTTGCTCAGGGAACAAAACCTAGGGGGAGGAAATTCAATGTACTGCAAAAATTGCTAATGAAACAAAGGGCCAGGCTGCATGCTCAGATGGGGTTCGTAGGATCTACACTGAGGGTCCACACTCAGGGTTAATCACAGAACCATAGAATGTGGATTAAACCGCCGTGGAAGGGAAAACACAAAGCAACCGAGCAGAGAAATTTTAATCAGGAACAAAGATTACCATAATCCCCTCGATGGCCTTCCTTTGCGAAGAAGAGACGTTTGTAGAGGACAAACGTCCGAAAAACAATAGGAGCGGTGTGCTAAATTAACCCGGGAAACATCTAGGCTGGGGAAACACTCAAAGCTTGTCCGCGGCAGGCAGGTAAACTAACCTTTACTCTGCACCTGCTCAGCATGGTCAGATTGTTCAAGTCTTTGAGGATAAGTGTTTCTTCACGCTTCGTGGTTTCTTGTATGTAAGGATTACCTCATTCAAAAAAATTAAATAACCCACTCTCCTAAGACTGTCTTATTTTCTCAGGCATTCCTGCGGTATAATTATTACTGTAAAGCTTCTTTTCCATTCATTTCATTTTCCTGGGGATTGGGAGAAAAGTCCAAAAGAATATTGCACAAACAAAAATCATAGGCAGTTATAACGAAGTTACTGTTTGGCAACAATCCCACTGGTTCAACAACTATAGAGAATACTGCAGGGAAAAACACATTGGTATGCATTTACAGATGTCATCCCACCTACGAGGCTGCATACATCCCGAGTACCCTTCAAAGAGAAGTAGTGCTGCAGGAAATGGAGGTTACTCTTCCAAAGAATGCTGCAGACGTTTGTAAGAATGCTGGATGGAAAATCCAGTACCACAGCAAGCAAAGGTAAATGGTAATGATAAAAATAAGTGTTAATAAATAAATTTGGTTTGTGAGCCAAGCACGGTAGCAAATGCCAGTAACCAAGCATTTGGCAGATGGAAGCAGGAGTGTGAGTTCAAGGCAGGGTGAGCTAGTGGGGCCCTGTCTCAAAATCAAAACATTTTTTAAGGAGTAATTGTGGGGAATTGGTATATTAATATCAGTGAAAAATTATGAATTATAGAATAGAAGCTAGAATTGTAGAGCTAGCTAATTGTGATACTGAAACATAAGATTTTACTATATTACTCACTTTTGTGCCAAAATCTCTTATATTTACAATCACATGTTTGTTTAGTAGATCACACTTTAAATCTTGAGGACATTGTAGAAAAATGAGCTGGGCATTGATGGAGCACACCTTTAATCCAGCACTCAGGAGGCAGAGGCAGGCAGATCTCTGTGAGTTCAAGGCCAGCCTGATCTACAAAGCAAGATCCAAAACAGCCAGGACTGTTACATAGAGAAACTCGGAAAATAAATAAATAAATAAATAAATAAATAAATAAATAAAATGAGCTACAAAGATAAGAGTAAAATGTCTTTCTACGAAGCCCAACCCTTTTTGAGCCAATACACATAACACCCTCTAAGAACAGACCGCTAACACTTCCATGATAATAATACTGTAATAGTAACAATCTTGCATTTATAGAAAGCTTTTCACTCTCCAAAGTGCTTTTCCATTTATTATAGTCTCTTTGATATTCCCCCAAATAGTAAGCATTCATCTTTGGCACCTGAGGAAAATGTGTTCTTCATTCAAAGAGCCCTTGGCCATCTGGCTTTGTGTGAGAAAACAGCCCCAGTCGGTGAGTACTTTGCTCACAAGCATAAGTTTTGCTTTCGATATAGCATGATAAAACAGCAATCTCACTGAATATGAAAGCAAGTTTAAATTGCTATGAAGTCAGTTGAAAAGAAAGCTTATTGAAATAACAAGTTGTTTATCTTCGAGATAATTCTGCTGATCAACAAAATAATGTTTTTATGAAAACAGCTAGCAGTCTACCAAATCTATTTCCTTTCATTCCTGGGCATGTGACTTCCATGAGAGACCATGTTTTCTAGCACCCATTGTGGGCAAGTGTGACCATGGAAGATGAGGAGAAAGGACCAATTCCTTGCTCTGAACCTAGAGACACTGGGCACGTTTCCTTGTGTCCTAGAAAACTAGGGAAAGGATGGTTTCTCTTTATTCATGCAGATGGCAACGATGCCCTGGCAGCTGCTTGCACAACCTGATGGAAGACACCTGATGACTTCAGTGATTTCAGTCTCCAGTGTTACCTATGAGAAAATAATGTTCTTCAGATATATATATATATATATATATATATATATATATATATATATATATATCATATACATGTATACATACATCTATATACACAAATGTATCATTACCAAGGAATATTTTCCCAAGAGTAGAAGATTTTCTCATCATAATAACTCTTATATATTTGTGAGAACTGAGGTAATGCATGTTTTTTTAATGTTGTTGGGGATTGTTATTATTTATATGTTTTTGGATTTGGGGCCTGCATGGACTTCCGTGTGTTCATAAGGGTAGAGATCAACATTAAATGTCTTTTTCAATTGTTCTCCACCTTATTTTTTGACAGTCTGTCATTGAACCTGGAGTCTGCCAGTTTGGCTACACTGGCTGCCAGCAAGCCCCAAGGATCCTCCTATCTCTGGCTCCCCAGCACTGGGATCATAGGCACACACAGCTGTACCCGATTTATACACAGGGGTGATGGGGATTGAACTCATGCCCTTAGAGTTGTGCAGCAAATGCTTTTGCAGTGAGCCCTCTTCCCAACCACACTGGGGTTTTGTTTGTTTGCTTCATTGTTGTTATTTGTTTGCTTGAGACAAGGTCTCACATAGACAAATTTCTAAATTATTAAATAAAAAAACACAGAGCCGCCGGGCGGTGGTGGCGCACTCCTTTAATCCCAGCACTCGGGAGGCAGAGCCAGGCGGATCTCTGTGAGTTCGAGGCCAGCCTGGGCTACCAAGTGAGTCCCAGGAAAGGCGCAAAGCTAAACAGAGAAACCCTGTCTCGAAAAACCAAAAAAAAAAAAAAAAAAAAAAAAAACCACAGAGCCAAATATAGGGGTGAAAGTGTTAGAGATCAGGGAAGCCTCACCAACTCTGTAGCTTCCAAATTCAAGTTATTTCCTGTCTACCCAAGCCTTTATTGCCTTAGTTTTCTGTGCTCTCATTGGCTCTGAGCCCAGCTACCTCACTTCCTTATCACTGCCTGTCTGTACAGACCTCCAGGTCTCTATGGTTGGTACTGGGGTGAAAGGCATGTGTCACCATGCTTGGCTCTGTTCCCTAGTGTGTCCTTGAACAGCAGAGATCCTGCCTGCTAAGTGATCGGATTAAGGGCGTGTACTACCACTGCCTGACTTCTATGTTTACTTAAAATGGCTGGCCTTTTCCCCCTGATCTCCAGGCAAGCTTTATTAAAGCACAAATAAAATATTACCACATTTCAGCACAAATAAAATATCACCACAGTCTCATGTAGACCAGACTGACCTAAAGATCACTAAGTAGCCAAGGGTGACCTTAAACTCATGACCTTCCTGCCTCTACTTCCCAAGTACTTAGATTACATGTATGAGCCACTGAGCCTGACAAAGCAATTTAATCTTTCTGGATTTTATTTTGTTTTATTTATTTATTTATTTATTTATTTATTTATTTATTTATTCATTTTTGTGTGTAAAGGGGGCTGCAGTTTGAACTCAGGGCCTTGCACATGGTAGGCAAGAACTTTACCATTGAGATAGTCTCATTCTATTACTGTTAAATGTGACAATTTCACATATCCATGGTGGTCTCTAGTCATTATTCAATGGAAGCAAGCAAGTTAACCTGTTATGAATGCTTATAAAGTTTAATAATGGCAGTAAGTGAATACTGCTCATCCTCAGCAATTTACATAGTTTAGTAAATGAAACCAAGGAACAAAGGGTGTAGTGTCCCATCAATGTCTCATGTATCAAGGAGGCTTGGGCTGTACCTGAAAACAATTCTTTTTTTAGCACTAGGTATCAAACCCACACTCTTGCATGCCACATACCACCACTGAACTACATGCCAGGCTATAAAAATTGTTAACATTTGTTAAGTGTGGCCAGAGCTGAAAGTCCAGTCTTAGGGTACGACAGTCCTCTATGTTTACTCAAGAAGTAGACTGGAAGATGTCAAGACTACTTTATTGCTCATCTTCGGTACTCAGATTTATTCATATATCTTTGGCTCTATAACAAATGGCAACTTTGATTCTGTGACATGGTAAACTTTTGAGGCTGCTTATCTACACAAATTTTCTATTTTTGTGAAGACTTTATATTTTTTGTGAAAGTCTACTTGTATGTATTAGCAAAAGGAAGTGTATAATAGCTATCTTGAGCAGAATAAGTTTGTGTAAAAATGTTAACAAAAAATTAAACAGAAGGATTCTAAAATAGTCCTCTCAATGTCTTCAAGATATTGGCTGTAGAACCAACTCCCCACCCCATGTTTAAGCCCTCATGTGTCCCTTTTATAAAATTCTTTTGTATTTATAACTTTCACACATCTCTGCATTACTTAGAATACCCTACACAATGTAAGTGCTGTGTCAAAAGTTGCTATCCTCTGTTGTGGAAGGAATAAAATCTGTAAAGGTTTCACCAAAGCCCATGCACTATTTGACTTCTAAATATTGTCCATTCATAGTTGGTGAAGGTCCAAAGAGCTGTGTGTAACAAGTAATACATACTGAACAATATAAGCCAGGTGCTGTTCCAAACACTTTACATTTCCTCTCTATAACAACTTTGTAAATGACACAGCCATGGTCCAGCCCAGAGACTCTCATGCTCTTAATTATGACCCGGTCTGTCTCATAGAAAATAAGATAATAATTAGAATTTGTTATACATTACACAATGTGTTGTATCTTATTAAACTGAATTTTCAAAGCTTCATTGGGTAGAATTATGAGTCATAGACCAGAAATCATTTGAAAACATCAGTCACTTATGCTATGTTCTTTAACATGAGAGTGCAGAGACTGGCAGATCAAAGAAAAGGATTTGAATCTGAGCTTCTAATCCAAATCTAACCTCTTGCATTTCAACCAATTCTCAGCATTGTACTTGTCCCAAGTTAAATAAGGCTTGGTAATTACCGTGCTTCTGTCACTGACTGGCTGTGTCTGGCATATTGTTGAGATTTTACTGCAGCCAAGCTTTGTGAAAACCCTTATAATCTTAGCCATACCAGAGGTTGAGACAGTACAGTAAGGCTTGCCATGGAAAATTAAAAAATGCATTTATGAGGAGAAAGATACCACAATAAGATTGTTACAAGCCGGTAGTGTCTTAGGTCCTTCAGGCGGCAGAGCCTTTCTTATCTCTTGGTGAGCTTAACCCAGGGAACTAGGATGCTGGACAATCATGATGACCAAAGCTGCCCAAGTCAGAGGATTCTAGGTTCAAGTCCATGCCAAAGAAGAATAGATAAACATCACAGACAAAGAGTGAGCAGAGCAAATGAAGTAGAGATATTATGGAAAAGTGAGAAAAACTCTCAAACGGAAAAGGTTATCCTGAAAGAGACAGAAACAACCTAGTGTAGAGGTCTTTTATGCATGAGACTTATGGCAAGAATGGGATGGACATCAATGTAATCTTTATTGAGATTGATCTTGCTTTGAATGCATTGCATGCCAAACCTGTGAGTGATCTATATAGCCTTGTGTGGCTATTTAGCCCAACCAGAGAGGTGACTAGATGTTGCTCATCCAGTTAAGAGAGTGGTTATGTGTGAGTAATGGTTTTCTTTGTCCACTCTCCCTCTCTCAATTCATTTTTCTCGCTCTGTAGGCTTTTGATCCAATCAAGACCCTTTTTGGTTCTGGGGCTATGTGACTAGTTTATGTTTTGCCCTGTGTCTTCATCCTGGCTGTTCATGGAGAACTCACTCCTGTCTCAGTACTAAAATTAATATTCATTCAGGTGGTGCATGTCTGTAATCTTAGTACTTGTGATGTCTGAGTTGAAGGATCTCAAATTAGAGACTAGCCTAAGCTCCATAGTGAGACCCTGTGTGAAAAAGAAAAAAAATCAGGAGACTGATTAAGGAGAGATTAATATTCAAATTGATTTATTCAAAGATTAACTAGTAAATGAGTATATTATTTTAAATTTAAAATGACTAGTTACAGAATAAATTATGCTGGTTCTTTTCAATCTATTTCAAACTTAGTGATAAGAGATACAAAATCCCCAAAGTTAACAATAACTTAATTGACCACATGCATAGACTTCCTGTAGCTTGGAGGACACGAATACAGACTGTGATGAGTTTGCACATTCCATTTGACATGACAGTGTTGTGGTTAATGCAAAACTACAGTGTTCATTGACTTCTGCGGGTCACTTTCTAAATTACAACTGTTGGTTTGAAAGCACAAGACAGATGGTCTAGTGAAACTGACCAACACTCACTAGTGAGGAAAGAATTTCAGGGGCTCTCCACCAAGTCTTAAGAATTATTTGGGCAGGATCACCAGGATCACAAAACCATAGCCAGGGATCTGCTAGCAAACCAAAATTTCTTTAGAAAGGATTACACATTGGGATCACACCGGATTTTTTTTTTTTTTTGAAAGACGGTGTTTTGATTCTGAGATGGGCTCAGTCACTTTAATCTAGTGTCTGCGTCTTAGATTGCTGTGGTTTTTGTCACTTCATTATAAATGAGGAAGGTGTTCAGTCATGCTGAAGGAGGATGTTTATATGGAAATAGAGGATGTTTTGCATTGACAATACCACTACTCCTGGGACTGAAGTACATATGACTTTCTGACTGCTACACTAGACTCTAAAAAGAAATTTTTTTGAAAGAACCAAAGACACTATGCATTTTGAATATTAATGTTCTTCCTATTTTAGATTAATGTTCAGGATGTAACAAGAGAAGAATATAAAACACTATGTCTTATATAAATAACAACATGTTCACCCAAACTATTATTTTATCATGATTATTTGAAGAAGAGTAACTCGAAGCCTGATGACCTCAGTTTGATCTGTGAGACCTCCATGGTAGAAGGACAGAACTGAGCCCTGCCAGCTGTCCTCTGACCTCCACACGCGTACAATGGTAAATAAACAAAAGACACACACACAAAAATAAAACTTTAGAAAAAAATTACTCAAATCCAGCAAGATAACTGTCCTAGCAAGTAAAAGTCTATGCATTAAGATTTAGATGATAAAACAAAAGTTTCCCAAGTTACAGTAAGTTGACAGTGATTTCTTTGACTGTGTGATAACATTACAGCAAAGTGCATTCAGCACAAACCATGCTTTGTGTTTGTGCCTATCTGGTCTGTTCTCAGTCTCCTACATGCATTGTGACACTTTACTGTGAATCTGGGGATAGCTAGTTATAGCTCCCAAACATGAGATTGAACAACCAAACTACAAGATGTGTTCAGCAGCTCAAGTGTATTGTGTATTTTTGACTTTTGGTATTTTCAATTTACAATTTGTTTATTGGGCTATAATCTTGCCCAGTAAGGTAGTACTTGTATTGCCCATGTAGTGATGGTTAGCCTGGAGCCAACAAAGGAGTTGCAGTAGTGTACACCTGTAACTGCAGCACTGGGAGGATGAGACAAGAGGATTGAGAGTTGGAGGCCAGCCTGGGCCACACAGTGGGACTCTGTACCCAAAGAAAGAAAGGAAAATGAAAGAAGGAAAGAGATATAAAAAGTAAGAAGAAAGGAAGGAAGGAAGGAAGAAGGAAGGAAGGAAGGGAGGAAGGAAGGAAGGAAGAAGGGAGGGAGGAAGGAAGGAAGGAAGGAAGAAGGGAGGGAGGGAGGGAGGAAGGAAGGAAGGAAGGAAGGAAGGAAGGAAGGAAGGAAGGAAGGAAGGGTGGGCCATCCATTTGGAACATGCTTATTACTTTATTATCAGTCACAGTTATGATGGTCTTAAAATGATGAAGTTAAAATAAACTATGACAAATAACACTGAGTTTTAGAACAGAATGAAATGTCTTTCAGAGACATGAACTACATAAACTGTAAGAAATTATGCATCTTTTCATCTGTCAAGAAGATAATTTGTCATCTTTATCTAAGTTTCCATTATTCTACCTATTGTCTATCTCTCTACATACCTATATCTAATTTAAACTTGACAAATAGAAGTGCTATCTAGTGGGGGCTGGAGAGATGACTCAGTGATTAAGAGTACCGGCTGTTCTTCCAGCGGACCCAGATTCAATTCCCAGCCCCCAGCCCCCACATGGCACCTCACAACTGTTTGTATCCAGTTCCCAGGTATCTGACATCTTCACACCAATGAACATATAAATAAATAAATAAATAAATAAATAAATAAATAAATAAATAAATAAATAAATAAATAAATAAATATATATGGTGCTGTCTAGTTAAATTTACTCTTTGGTTCATCAGAAACTAGTAACCTGCTCTTGCATAATACATAATTGAAATAGTTATTAGTTCAGTTATTGGCATGGAAATGACCCATAATTCACATGTTTATGAAAATTGAGCTTTAATTCCCGCTCTCAGGAGGCAGAGGCAGGTGGATCTCTGTGATTTTTGAGGACAACCTGGTCTACATAGCAAATTCCAAAGCAACCAAGCATACATACATAATGAGATCTTGTCTCAGGAATCAAAAAGAAAAGAAAAGGAAGGAAGGAAGGGAGAGAGGGAGGGAGGGAGAAAGGGAGAGAGGGAGGAAGGGAGGAAGGAAAGAAGAAACGAAGGAAGGAAGGAAGGAAGGAAGGAAGGAAGGAAGGAAGGAAGGAAGGAAAAAAGAAAGCAAAAAACAAAACCAAAAGAAAAAAATAAGGAGGTAGCCTAACATAATGACCCATGTCTTTAACCCCAGCACTGGGGAGGCAGAGGCAAGCAGATCTCTGTGAGTTCAAGGTCAGCCTGGTTTACACAGTGAGTTCTAGGGCTATATAGTAAGACCTTGTCTTTGTAAGGAAGAGTCAGAGAAATAGCATTTGGCATTTAATATATACAAATGGTGTAACAACCATTTCATATTGTTTCCTTTCTACAACTACCACAGCGAACTTTACAGAAAAAAACTAATGTCTAGAAAACCAAGCTACTGGCCTATATCCATACTCCCATAACCAGTGGCTCCACTTACTAAACCTTAGAATTTTGGATTGTGTAAACTTTACTGCTGAGAAATTAGAGCAGAACAAATCTAAAACATACTGGAAATTATTCCATTTATTGTTAGTTATACTTTAAATAATAATAATAACTACTATTATTATTTGGTCAAAGTCTGGTAGCTCTTCAGCCCAAAGGACTGAATTTAGCACTCTGAAGAGTAACAATCTGAAAATATTTTGATATGAGAAGGCTTTGAAAAACCTTTACCCAGACAAGAGTAAGAGCACTTGGCTATGAGAAAGCCCCTGGTTGAGTCTGCAGCACCCTCTAACCCCTTGCAGTTATATGACTCCGCTAGAAGGGAAAGGCTAGTTAGAAAAGGATCAGATGGCAGGTTTAGTGGCACATGCCTGGGAGGCAGAAGCAAGGTGTATCTTTGTGAGTTCCAGGCCAACCTGCTCAACATAGTGAATTCCAGGACAGCTCTACATAGTGAGACCCTGTCTCAGAAGAAAAAAAAAGTGTGTGTGTGGCGGGGGGGCGGGTAATAGAAGAGGATCAGACAGCCATTATTAGACTACCCAATCCGCCAGTGTAATAAATCTCTTTTGTAATACATATTCATCCTATCTGTTCTGTTATTCTAGAGAACCCTGGCTAATACACCTGAACATATAGAGTTTATCTGGTATCAACACTTTTAGTTGTGGAGGCCCACAAAGGTTTCCTAGTAAGATCTGAGCTTGCTTTACCCAGGAGGGCTGCATTAGAGGATTGTGACCATGTGTGTCATTACCAAGTGATTGGAAGGGTCTGTACTTGGCTGTGCTAGGGGGAGGTCTTTTGCTCCACCCCTTGGCATTCTTATAAAAGACCCTTTAGAAGATACAGGAGGGGCCCGTGATATTGATCCAGGCCCTCCTGAGGCTATGCGGTGTTTCTGTTTCTTCCCCCTCTGTCTTTCTACCTAATATCTCTTATCCTTCTCTCCTCAAGAGTACCCTGGAGAAAAACTGGGGGCGAGTTCCCCCATACTTAGTCTCTTCAAAATTCCACTTTTCTCACTCTCAACCCTGTCACCAAATCTTATGGCCCAAATTGCATATACACAAAATTGTAACATACAACCCATTAATATCCTATGAATGATATGGCTGATGTTTTTTTTTTTCTTTTAAGGAAAAAAGAAAAGAAAAGGCAAGCTCTTAGTGTGTAGCCCAAGCTGACTAAATGCAAGCTCTTCCTATCTTGGTGCTTTGGGAGCACTGGAGTTAAATGTGTGGACAACTGTGCCCAGCTTGAGCTTTACACACCAACCTACCTTTCAAAAAAACACATTTCTCTCCCCATCCATCCTATATAGTTACATCAAAAAATTTATTTAATTCAGTAACTGGAATTACCCCACTATACAGTTATGCTGTTTATAATGTTGTTTATATTGTTTATACTGACTACATTTACATTGTTTGCTATTAAGCTGACTGACATTTCAAATGTTTCTCTTTCCCTTTTCTCCCTCACAGTAATCTACTCTCTTAATGATTTAATTTTCTGTGTACTTACAGATATTCTCTCCCCCTCCAAAGTCATAATAGATTTATAAAATGTCTATAAACTTTTCTAAAAGTTCATGAACATCAAACAATCTGTCTTTTTTTTGTTTTGTTTTCAAAATTCTCCATTTTAATGCCTCTGCTTTGGGGTGTGGTCTGACCACTCCTGAAGCAAACACCATTTGTTTTTTCCTTCAATTCTCTTTGCTTGAACTGCTTGCTGGGTCCCATGACTGCTTATTTCTTGGTTTACTTTCTGGTCCCTGGTCCCACTCCTCTCTCTCATATACTTTATGATCTGATAAGTTTCTAGGGAGGGAACAGGAAAGTGTGTGTGTTCAGTCTACCATGTTTAACTGGAAGTCCCTAAGCCACATTTTCTTCTGATCCTGTATGCACTGAAGTAGCCTTTGATAATGGGATTAGACTCCTTGCCTTTATGAACTTCAAAAAAGGAGAGACAACTATAAATGCAACTTAAATTACCACCACCAGCAGCTGACCCCTGACTGACTGGATTACATAAGTAATTTGCCCACATGGCTGCTTGCTACACAGTTTTATGTCTATCCAGTGGTCTGCAGTTGACTGAGGAGAAGATAAAGTCTTGTTTTTCATAGTGCACATATGGAATTTAAAAAGCAAACCCTGCTCAACTTCATTCTATAATATAATTTACACTTTAATATAAAATAAAAGCTTTGTTGCAATCAGTGGGTATTTCCTCCATTAGCGAAACAGAGCAGAATTGGCTTCACTGTTAAAAGAATTTTAGTACCAGAGCTGGAAGATGGCTCAGTCTGTCAAGTACTTCCTGTGAAAACATGAGGACCTGAGTTCAAATCCAAGAATCTACATAAAAAATGTTTGGCATGGTGACCCACAGTTGTAGTCCCTGGGGGTCAGAGACAAGCCGATGATGAGGGCTCACTGGACAGTCACTAGTCTATTTGGTAAACTCCAAGTCTGAGAGAGCACCTGTCTCAAAACACTAGGTAGATGGTGACTGAGATTGACGTCTGGCTTCAACAACACACACACTCACTAACATGAACACATGGTATTTGTGGAGACAAATTCAAGATAAGCTTTCTTCTCCCCTTCCAATAACTATACACGGAGCAAGGGAGGGACACGAAGGAGGTTCTGAGGGTCAGTAGGATGGTTCAGTGTTGGTAAGACACTTGCTTCAAATGCATGACAGCCTGAGTTTGATCCCTAGACCCTACATAAAGGTCAAAGGAGGGAACAAATGTCCTGAAGTTTTCCTCTGACCTCCACACTGTGATAATGCATATACACACCATAAAAAAGGAAGGGTGTTGAAAAAACTATTACTTAGGCTGTGAAGTGGTGGCACACACCTTTAATCCCAGCACTTGGGAGGCAGAGGCGGGTGGATCTCAGTGAGTTCAAGGCCAGTCTGGTCTTGGGGTTGTTATACAGAGAAAATCTGTATAGCTAGCTGGAGAGTTTTCTCTCCGGGTCCTGCCAAGCCCTGCAGTCCGACAGCCCACTTATAAAATAAACACACAGATGCTTATATTATTTAAACTGTTTGGCCTAATGACTCAGGCTTCTAGCTATCTAATTCTTACATCTTAAATTAATCCATTTCTATAAATCTATACCTTGCCACGTGGCTCGTGGCTTACCGGCATCTTCACATGCTGCTTGTCATGGCTGTGGCTGGCAGTGTCTCCCTCCGCCTTCCTGTTCTCTCAATTCTCCTCTCTGTTAGTCCTGCCTATACTTCCTGCCTGGCTACTGGCCAATCAGTGTTTTATTTATTGACCAATCAGAGCAACACATTTGACATACAGACCATCCCATAGCAGGAAGAAGAAGAAGAAGAAGAAGAAGAAGAAGAAGAAGAAGAAGAAGAAGAAGAAGAAGAAGAAGAAGAAGAAGAAGAAAGAAGAGAGAAAGAAAGAAAGAAGGAAAGAAAGAAAGAAAGAAAGAGAGAGAGAAAGAAAGAAAGAAAGAAAGAAAGAAAGAAAGAAAGAAAGAAAGAAAGAAAGAAAAAACTATTACTTAAATAGATGCACCAAGGTCTTATAAGTACATGGTATCAGCCAGGTGGTGATGGCGCCTTTAATCCCAGCACTAGGGAGGCAGAGCCAAGCAGATCTTTGTGAGTTTGAGGCCAGCCTGGTCTACAGAGCGAGATCCAGGACAGATACCAAAACTACACAGAGAAACCCTGTCTCAAAAAAACAAAAAAAGAAGAAGTACATGATATCAAACACACAAAAATGTAAATTGTCTTCAAGAGTTGACTAAATTATATAATACAGAAATAATAACACAAATAATAAAAACATTTATATCACAGAACAATAACACAAATATTGGTTATTTCCTTCCACCATGTGGATCCCAGGTCATCAGGCTTGTTGGCATGCCCCTGCTGAGACATCACATCAGCTCCTAATTATATACTTTTGGCTTGCTTTCTTTATGATCCAAATGCAAGAAACCATCAAATTTTCTTTAAAACTTTGCAGTAGTAGAATATTTCTTCACTTTGGATCCAAAGATGAGAGATAATAGACTTGCCACCAGACAGTGTGTTTAGAAATCATAGTAACTATAATCACAACTGTGAGTCAAATGAACATAATCACAATTGTCCAAAGGGCCAGAATGTAACTATCATCTTCCTCATCAAGGTATCTCCTGTCCATTTCCTATGGTTTGAAATTATGATACCTGAAATATTTAAAGGTTGTTTTCTCTTCATCTTCTTGACTAATGTGAAATAGCTGCAAGACCAACATTGCACAATTTTTATTTAATTGCTGAAATGCATAACTTAAGTCAAGATGTATAGTCTACTTTCTGTTTGAGTGATTATCCACCATACTTTCCTGCCAGCTTTGCTTAGTGTCATGTCTTGGCCGTGCTGCTTCTACTCAATATTAGATAATAATAGAAAGTGTTCAGCTCTAATTATTTGATGCTGTATTAGGTGTGGTGTGTGGAGCGTAGTGTTACTGAATATCTTCACCATGTTTCAGGGTTTTCATTTGGTAAAATCAATAAAGGTCTACCACACAATGACATGGGATTTTAAGGGGTTTTGTTGTTGTTATTTTTATGGACTTCCCATCCAGTGAGGAGAGATAAAGACACAGAAGACCCTTGACAATTGATACATTCTCGGGAAGCACCTACACCCATGCCTTTGGGTATGCAAGTATATGTGACCTCTTCCCCTTAAATATGGACATCATCTGTGAGTTACTGTCATCACAGGTAATGAGATTCTCTCCTAGGGTTACATACATTTCATAAGTATATTATGCAAGACTCCACATAATAGCTTTGCTCTAAATATTTTCTTTACTGGCTTGAAGAAGGCAACAGAAGCATGACATGGGACTGTTGTAGTCTCTAGCTGCTGGACAGCAAACATACAGAGCTACTAATCATACACTTGCAAGGAGATGAATTTGACTAGAACTCTCAGTGATGGTCTTAGACATTTATTCTACCCTGTCAAGCCTTCAGACATAATTACAGGCCAGGCAATGTTTTGATATCCACCTTCTAAAACCCAGTTATGCCACACTAGAACAGAAACTGAGGTAGCAAAAGTAGACTGTTTCACTGGACAGTGGTGGCTCATGCCTTTAATCCCAGCAATCAGGAGGCAGAAGCAGGTAGATCTCCAGGTTCAAGGCCAGCCTGGTCTACACAGTGAGTGAGTTCCAGAATGGCCAGGGTTACACAGAGAAACCCTGTCTCAAAAACCAAAATGAATAAAGGGGGGAAAAAAGCTGTTTCAATTGTGAGCTTGTGATAATTTATTAAATAGTACTAGAATGCTGAAGGATCTTTATTTCTATAGTGAACAAAAGAAAATGTAAGAAACGGAAATGTGAAATAATGCATTTTTTATTGGACAATTACAAGGCAGTAAAACCTATGAGGCCTTGGTGGATGAAGTCCTAAAGAAAGGCAAGATTTTTGTAAGTGGTGGCCCTCATTCTTGGTGGGAGTACCTGACCCTGACTGTTGCACTGGTGAGCACTGGACTGCCATTGATTGGAAAACCTTTGAGAGCAGAGAAGACTTTAGTATGGAGAAAGGGCATTAATAATATTTGACAATGATACCTGTACAATAACCATTGGACTCTTCAGTGTTTCCAGGACCCAGTGGTGATGTCAATAGACCATTTGGCCTTATGTTTGTGCAGTATTGATAATAACCATGCACTTTGCTGTATTACTCAACCTCACTCTACACATGACAAAACAAACACAAATTGCTAACTGGCATGCCTAATATCACACATCCACTTGTATTAACAGAGCCAAGAACTCTGAGCTACAGAGCTATACCTAGCAATATCATCAGAATTTTTTATGACTGGGGGTTCTATTGTAACTTTCACCAGTATGCTGATCCCTGCTTTAGCTCACCACTACAAGATGAGTTCTCCAGAAGCAGATTCTGACCCAGAGTATCAGGAGAGGACTAAAGAAACACCTGAGAGGGAGACATGAACTGACACGCAGCTGTGACAAAGCTTCATCCAGTGTCACATCACTTCTGAAGCACAGGTCATTTCCGGAGCTGTGAGTTGAGGCACAGGCTGGGACTTTATCCTGGGCATGAACCATCACTAGTGCAGTGTGCTCTGGTGACAGAGGTGTCAGCTATCTTAATTCCTGGAGAAGGGAGACAACTTTCCAGAAGGTTCTTCCAGGTGAAGCTTTTTCAGCTAATGTCTCCCTCTACCTGGTCTTTCTGGCCTCCCTCACAGGTTGCTTCTGAAGGTAATTTTTAGTACTAATACTGAAGAGGGATCTGAGGTCCATAGTAAAGCACCTATTGCACTGGGTTCCTATACATAAAGATACAGACTACCTCAGATTATCCTCCTTTGACCCCTGCTATTAGATTTCTACAAAGGATCCCCAGGATGAGTGGATGGCTCATTGCAAGCACAGGGCCCCAATTTCAAATCCCTAACATCCACATAAAACAACCAGCATGACCATGTATGCTCTTGTAACCCCAGTACTGTGAGAAACAGACACAGAAGGATCACTGAGGCTTGCCAGCCAGTCAAACTAATAGAAACCAGCCAGTTTCAGGTTGTGTGACTCTGTCTCAAGGTAATGAGGTGGAGTGGTAGAGTTGGACACAGCATTTTCCTCTGACCTCTGCATATGTGTGCACAGGCACTCATGCCCTCACACACACAAATAAGCAAACCAGTAAATACAAAGGATCCTCCGTAGTCAGTGTGTGTAAACTCTATAAAGGAGTTTCAGAAAGAAAGGAGATCATTTATGGTAAATGTAGTGGTTGGGAGAAGGAGACATGCAACATGGCAGCTCAGTGAAGGAAGTTGGCCCTGCTAACTATTGAACTAAAAATCATTTTTCTGTCCAACCAGACTGAAAACAGTTTGTTGGTAATGTTTTAAAATATTAGGACTTGATCCACTATAGGGGGCCCAAATGAATTATTCTTAGAGAATTGCAAGAGCAAATCTCAATGGACCTAAATTACTTGGCAGTAGTCCGGTGCAGGCTGTTCTTATGTGGACATGGCCTTTACTCGTTGATCTAACTTGCTTCTTTCCTGTTGATATCTGAGATGTTAAGCCCTTACTAAAGACCTGCAGGAATGATCTATAGCACAGCCTCTCTTGTAACTTCTCATGTATACTTCAAATAGCATATCCTTGGTCCATGGCTCTCCAGTTTACCTATAGATTAGTTGTCTCTCAAGGCTCTGTTGTGTGTGTTTGGGGAGGGAATGTCAAATTTGCCACTGTGTAGGCACATGCCATACCACTTAAATCAATATCTGAGAGTCAGTTCAAGATACTGGGATTGCTCAAACCCCAAGAGAAAATGAAGTTAACAG
This sequence comes from Peromyscus eremicus, assembly GCF_949786415.1. Lineage (NCBI taxonomy): Eukaryota > Metazoa > Chordata > Mammalia > Rodentia > Cricetidae > Peromyscus > Peromyscus eremicus. The sequence goes on from NC_081430.1 coordinate 65,719,796, forward strand.
CCAAAGTTAAGAACTACTGAGACTTGGAGGGAGAAGTCAAAGGATGTGACAGGCAGGCAACAAATTTACACATTTAAGTCCATAGCAGGTGTGTGTGTGTCAATAACCAGATAGCACCTATGAGATGGTTTAAAACGATGATTAAGGTAAAGCACCATGGACCAAAATATCAAACATGTTCTTAAGTAGACCCAGCTTGGTTCAAGTTCATTGATTCCCATCTTCTTCACATTGACAAATTGAGCTTCTAAACAATCAAGGACTACTAATTTCCCCCAACAACTAACAAGCAATTTTAAAGTCTTATTTTGTATTGCCTCTCTTCCTCATCTACCATCTGTTTTCTTCCTCCCTTCCTCTTTCTATCTCTATCTCTTCCTTTCTCCTTCCTTTCTTTCAAGGGGAGGTGAGTGACATTAAGGAGCTTCACACATGGTAAACGAGCATTTTACCACTGGGTTTCATTTCCAATCTTCAATCCTATATTTGCTTTTTCTTATTAGTATTTCACTTGGCATTAATTCCTGTTATACCTGATCAGTTATCAGTGTGCAGGGGGGAATGTATATGCAGAAATCTTATATTCTGCATTACCTCTATCACTAAGATTCTTAAGGTAAGCAGGTGCACAGGGTGGCATTCACTGGCAAAATATACTTAGCTCTAAATAAACAAACAAAAAACAAAACAAACAAAAATCCCAAAACAAAACAAATAGAATCTGCAAATAGAAAATGTCTTCAGAATTCTTGTTTGCCTCATAATGTGTGCTTTCTGTGTCTTCCTAGGAACTTGGCTGACCGTCAAGTGGCTCTAAAACCTACTCCATGGAACTCCTCAAACCCACCTGTGGAGTGACAGAAATTGCTGAAGTTAGAATTACCCCACAGCTCTTTCCATCAGGATTACTGGGATGGTCACAGACAAATTCAAATACACACACACACACACACCACTCAGATGAGCTTTGATCCGGATGATACCAATTCCAACTGAAAGCTGGAAAGTTTGGGCAAAATTCACTCAAATAAAAAAAAAAATCATTGGGCTTTTCTGCATTCCAGCTCCTGTGACAAAGCCAAGGCATTAGTGCTGAATTAATAGAACTGGCTACTTTCAAACACAAAGGACTCTGCTTATGTCCACAAGTCTTATTTGGTCAGTCAACAGATTAGTCCCTATTTGGAAGGAAACCTAAGGGGAATCTTCTGGACTGTCTCTACCCTCTTCCTTTTCCTAACTGCTTCTGGCTATGCAAATGCACTGATGTGGATGCCAAGCGTAAGTTATGGCTACAATTTGACACCATTGTTTTATTAACAAATGTGATCCAGAATAGAATAATTAAATAGGGACACATAGTAAAAATCAACATCCCACTGACCTTTTAAACTGAAAAGTTCTGCTCCACAAACAAAGGGGAGACAATACAATTACATGATAGTACTTGTATGGGCTTGCTGAATGTGTGATGAAGCCTTGACTGGCTAGCCAGCCTTCTCATCCTTTCCACTCAAGAAAAGATTGAAAAGAACAGGACAGCTGTAGTGTCTCGACTAAGATTCAATGGTGAATGGAGTGACAGATGTAGAGCTTGTGCTCCAAAGTGGGCAGACCCTTGTCCCCAACAAACAAAAGAGGGTGACAGTCTCAGGCTCCCATTTATTTCAATTTTTTTTAAGCCAGCTGACTTTTTTATATATAAGATACTGATATGAGGCAGTATTTACTTACCTGTTCTCGAATGCCATCTCATCTGATTAGCCAAGTAAAACAATTTCCACTTCATGACTTATTAACTGTAGCTGAAAGTTTTCCTATGTCCCACCCAGTCCATAGCTGCTCAGACCCAAATGAACACTCACGGGCTTATATTATTTTTAACATGGGCCAGGTGGGACACAGGAAAACTTTCAACTACACTTAATTTTATATGCTTTTATACTCTGATAAGTATATACTGTATGTTATTATTCTGTCCACTACTTTAGTTCATGTCTCAAGTAAGAACTACTCTAGTTTATCTTAAGATGACCCATCAACAACCTAAAAAGTAGGGCTGGGGTAGAGCTGAGTGGTAGAGCACTTATCTAGGATCTGTGGAGCCTTCCGTTCAATCTCCAGTATGAGAAAAAAGAAAAAGCATGAGAAGTAAAATTTTGTATCTTAAAAACACCTCTTGTCTTACAAGGGCTTTGTCTGATTTTTTATATTGTTTGTGGGAGAACGGATCCCACGGCTCAGCGATGGCTCAACAAGAGCTCCACCCACTGTGCCACTCCCTAGCCCTTGATTTCTTAGCACAGGGTCTCCCTTGGTAGCCCAGGCTGGTATGGAATTCATGATTTTGTAATTACAGGTATGCACCACCGTGCCCAGCTAAATGCATCATCTACATAAAAAAACAAATAAAAACACTTCTAGTTTGGCCAGGAGTGGCTTAGTCCCAGGACTGGGGAGGCATAAGCCTGTGGATCTCTGACTTTGAGACCATTCCTAGTTTACATAATAAGTTCCAGACCAGACCTGCCAGAGATGCATAGTGAGACTCTGTCTCAGCAAAATAAAAGAATTAAATTAAAGCAATCCCCGAAGCTTCTGGCTTTGTCTTCTAGTGGGTCACTATTAGCCCAAGTACTGACTTTAATAAACCCATTTACATGTATTGTGTGGTCTCCCACATGTTGTGATGGTGACTTCCTATGCTTTTTGCTTTTCTCAATAGGGACTATTCATATCTTAAAACTGAGCATGGCTATCATTTAAGTGTGTCTAGAATAGATGCTCAGTAGATATTTATTACTTAGTGGTTCCTCAGAGACTTCTTTGAGGCAGGGCAGCAATATCTTTATTTTGTAAATAAGCAGAGACTTGGGTGGAATCATTGATACTTCAACTAACCAGCAGGGTAAAGCAGTGAAATTAGAAAGAGAGACCGGTTTTGGTAGTTTATGAGTTTGCGTCCATTTCATTATAGCACATAGTGTCTCCAAATGCATAGAAAACTTAATCAGTTTTAGATAGAAATATGTAAATTTCTTTAAGTAGATCAGTAGCAACAAATTTCTCAAGGACAGAAAGAATAGCTGTTAGCAGTAGTCAGAAAGCATGATTTTTCCTCATATGTGGTTCCTAGATTTTATAAAGACACATAGACATATGTATGTATATTTGCTAAGAAAGTAAATGTGAAACTATCTAGGGAACAAGGGGACTATGGGGGATATATGCTGTATACCATGTACAATGAATATATACAATGGAAATTTAAAAATTAGGCTCTTAATGAATTTTATTGAATAAAATAAGCAAACTTTCTAAGGAAGAAGAAGAAAAAGAAGGAGAAGATGGCATGAATTCAATATTCAGGGAGCATAAGCAGGAAAGGAGCCATTCTAGGCCATTCTGAGCCAGATAGCAAGACTGTATTAGTTATTTCTTTATTGCTATGTTAAATCAAAAACCACATGAGCAAGGCAGCTTACAGAAGAAAGGGTTTGTTTGAGCTTATGGGCCCAGAGGGTTTAGAGTCCTGGTGGGAGCCAACAGCAGGTAGGACAGCAGGAATACAAGCTGAGGGTTAATATCTTGAACCCCAAGCAGGAAGCAGAGAACGTGTAAGGAGTTCACAAGGCTTTGAAATCTCAAAACCTGTCCCAGTGACAAATTTTCACCCAGCAAAGCCAAACCTTCTAAACCTACCCAAACAGTTCCACCAACCGGGGACAAGTATTCAAATGCCCAGGACTGTGAGGGACATCTCATTCAAACCACCACAAAGGTCCTATCTCAGAAAGCAAACAAGGAGTGGTGATAACTCAGGAGATAAAGGCACCTGCTTGTAGCTCGAGTTTTCCTGCTTGGCCCACAGTCAGGACAAATCTCTATCACCTGCCAGTCCCACAACCTCAGACCCGACCAAGTAAACACAGAGACTTAGATTGGTTACAAACTGTATGGCCGTGGCAGGCTTCTTGCTAACTGTTCTTACAGCTTCAATTAATCCATTTCCATTAATCTATACATTGCCACATGGCTCGTGGCTTACCGGCATCTTCACATGCTGTTTGTCATCGTGGCGGCTGGCAGTGTCTCTCTGACTCAGTCTTCCACTTCCCAGCTTTATTCTCCTCCTTGTCCCGCCTACACTTTCTGCCTAGCCAATGGCCAATCAGTGTTTTATTTATTGACTAATTAGCAACACATGTGACATACAGAACATCCCACAGCACTTCCCCCCCCCTTTTTTTTTCAAAAAGGAAGGTTTTAACCTTAACAAAGTAAAATTACATATAATTTGAGAATTTGGGCGTAGCTTCTCTTACTACTTCCTGCTGGAGGGGGGCGCTGTATCTTATGGGGAAACAAAGAAAATTTTAGGATTATGGAATAGTCCATGAGGCTGTATCGTCTGAGCCAGATGCCTTCAAACCGTTCTGGATGTTGGATCATCTGGGCCATGGTGTAATCGGAGACCTTCAGGGGGTCTTGGCTGGTCAAACCTGATGTATCTTAATCTTGAACAAATCCATAGCCTCTGGCTTTCTGTGGGAACAAAAGCAGAGACTCTTTTCCAAAGCAACATATCCTTATATCCAAATTTTGAAGTGAAGTTACTTTTAAAATATACATTTTGGCATAACTCAACAGCTTTTACAATCAAATGTTTTTCTGCAGTTAAAAATCCCAAAGACAACACAATCCAGATTCTCTGTGTAATAGTCATCTTTACGTGGCTTATTTTTTATATTAACTTTACTGTCTCTTTAAAGATTTTATTTTTTAAAACTATGTATTTGTTTATATAACCGTATATATCACCTTTTTTTGTCTCTTTCAAGCCTACGTATATTTTACACACATTTAAACTATTACATCTGAATCTGTCTTATTGTGAATCTATTGCCTTAGACTGCAGCAGCTGTGGCTGCTGGCTCCGCCCACCTCAGCTTCCCAGTATGGCTACGTTTAACACCAGCTCTGGGAGCTATCGTGGGTCTATGCTTTTATCCAAGCAGCGTGTAGTCCAGAAACCTCTTTTTTTGTTTTGTACATGCAAAGTCTAAATCCACCATGCAGCTTAATGTGCCACTTGCAGAGGCCTCATTCCCGCCAAACTGCAGGTCGAGCGCGCACACCAGAAACCCACAAGGAGCTCAAACCAGCAGCTGCCCCTCATTTGAGAGAGACAATTAGGAACTGTTTTTAGCTCCGTTTTAGAATCTTTTCTCAGGTTTTAGGTGGAAACTCTTGCCACCACGTTGGACGCCATTTGTAGCTCGAGTTTTCCTGCTTGGCCCACAGTCAGGACAAATCTCTATCACCTGCCAGTCCCACAACCTCAGACCCGACCAAGTAAACACAGAGACTTAGATTGGTTACAAACTGTATGGCCGTGGCAGGCTTCTTGCTAACTGTTCTTACAGCTTCAATTAATCCATTTCCATTAATCTATACATTGCCACATGGCTCGTGGCTTACCGGCATCTTCACATGCTGTTTGTCATCGTGGCGGCTGGCAGTGTCTCTCTGACTCAGTCTTCCACTTCCCAGCTTTATTCTCCTCCTCCTGCTACCAAGTCTAACAATTAAAGTTGGATTCCCAGACCCACATGGTGGAAGGAGAGAATTGACTCAGCAAGTTGTCCTTTGACCTCACATGTGTGCTGTGGTATACACACACACACACACACACACACACACACACACACACACACGCACACACACATAAATGTAAAAAAATTTTAATTAAAAAAAGAAAGAAAGAACAAGGTGCACTATATAGAGCACTATATAAAGTGCACTATAATCACTCTGGAGGCTGAGGCAAGAGGATTGCTACAAGTCATGGCCAGCCTGGACTACATAGCATGTTCCCATCTAGCCAGAGCTACATATCAAGACCTAGTCTCAAAAAATAAACAATAACAACAAAAGCATAATTATAATGTATTATTGTTATGATATATTATTATATATAAACATGAATCATAATTTAACTGTACAGGTTAGATTATAGTTTCTATAGTTGAAATTCTGATTAACCAATCCACACTGTAGTTCTTTCATAAGCCTAACACAATCGTCAACATTTTTTTGATCTGTCTTAAAACATAGCTTTGGAAGATGAAACAGTTAGTGAACTATTGAAGGATACATTTTAAAATGTGAATTACATAAGAAAAAAAGAAAACATTAAAATAAACTGGTTTTGGGGTTTTTTGTTTTGTTTTTGTTTTTGTTTGTTTTGTATTTTGAGACAGAATTTCTTCCTGTAACAGCCCTGGCTGTCCTGGAACTTGCTCTGTAGACCAGGCTTGCCTGGAATTCACAGAGATCTGCTTGCCTCTGCCTTGAGTGCTGGGATTGAAGTCCTGCACCACCAGGCCTGGCTAAATTAAACTGAAATAATCAAAATAAGAGTGAATTAGACTCAAAGAGGTAATTATATATATAAAAAATTTGATGTTCCCATTAATTTTTATATAAGGCTGTATGAATTTCACACCTAACAAACTGCAAAAATTCATCTACATTTGTTTAAAAGATGGGCTTTGGCTCCAGAAATATCATGCAGTTTGAAGTTGATTTTTTATCAGAAGAGAAAATAATGCTAATGAATGAATACTAAGTACAACACAGTAATTTTACAGAGGTAAATACCTAATTACATCCATTTCCCATAGTGGGATAAATCACACATCAAGTTATATAATAATTTAAGGACTTGTAAGAGACAAGAAGATATACTTGATATTCTTCAACTAATTACTTTTAATTAACATGTCTATATTATAAAAACATATGAGAATATTTTAAAATTAAAAATGTAAAAATATTCAACACAAGAAGAATATGGATTTGTACAGCTAGAGGCAACTTACCATTGGGAGATGAGAGGTCTTACTTCCATTTTCCCATTAAAGACTAAGTCTAGACATTCATAATTACACCAATTAATTGGCCATTTTGGCTAAATTATGTAAATTGTCTACATACACTTCTCAAAGTACATAACTGCCAATGCTATTTTCACTTTGGTCAAGTCTATGCTACATAGCAAAATGAAGTGGATAATTAAGGCAATTATTCTGATTCTTTAGATCAAACATTAATTAAGGTAAAAAACATAGATTTCTTTTTTTTTAATTTGGATTGAAATATAAATGTTCTGCTTGTATTCCATAAGCATGCCAAAAAATGGTCTTTTCAATTGTTTTTGAAATCTGATTATATGGCAACTTTGTAATCAGAATTTCTAAATTTCAACTCCTATGATGCCTACATTATAGGATAGTATTTTAGAGTTATTTATACCATTGCTTGCTTAAATCTTATTTTCTTAGTTCATAGACAACAATAATGAAATTTATGGATGTTTTAAACATAAAGGTAAAGTCACTGGAATGCTTTTAAAACTCAATGAGTAGAATGTTAGAAGGCATTTTCTATAGTAGCATTGAGGCTATACAGAAAACACTCTCTGGGCAGGACTTAAGAATTGTCCGGTGTTGCTTAGAAGCCTATAGGTGTGTATGAATAAACAAATAATCATATCTTTATATCTACCCAGACAGAATAAATAGCATATGACATTATCTATCTGTCCGTCCATCTGTCCATCTGTCCATCTGTCTATCATCTTTCTATCTATCTATCTATCTATCCATCCGCTATCCTAGAGAGAAAACCTAAGCAGGCATAATAAAATCTTAACAACTGATGACCATAAGCAAAGGGAATATGTTCTTTGAAATGAAATGAAATGTTTCATTGGACCATTATTTTCAACTTTTTTGTTGGTTTGAAATTTATCAAAATAAAAAGTTGGCCAAAAAAGTACATTTTAAAGCTCCACATAAAATAACTAATAAACATTCAGTACCCATCAAACCCCCATGAATATGATATGCCTGAGACTGAAAATTCTGCAGTCCCTCATTTCTTAAAATCATACTGTGAAATCTATACTAAAAGATTCTTTCCAATAGGCCTTAAGTGAGCTCTTTAAAATATCCCCAAGGTTTCCCATGCAGGGTATAGTTAAAGAGAATTCCACTTGAGATCCTTGCCTGAAAGGCCCTATAGAATTGCAGAGTATCATTATTAAGCAAATGTTCCTGGGCCCTTGGGTGGTTCACTTAAAACACATTTCACTGTATTGAATATTCAATGCCAAAAGCACAGTGTTCAGTGTTAAGATTTGCAATTTAAACCCAGTTGGGAGAAGTAAAAGGTCTTGTAATTTGCCTATACTGTATTGCATTGATGTAGTAGCTTTCATTGATAATTAAGTTCCAAAAATATGAGTTAGATTGCGGGAACAATGGGGGAAAGCTAACCTTTCTATTACAGCTTTAGCTCTTGACTTCTTGTATTTAAGATTACAGATGCTCCATTAAATCGATTTTGTGTTTAATCTCCTCTTGAAAAACAGTGAATGCAAGTCCCCAACTTTCTTCCCTTTGAGAGAACCCAAGTATTTGACAATGGGAACTACAAGGCTCAAACTAGATAATTAACACCACCCACTGGGGATAAGAAAAGTTTAGAGAGTCTTTTTTTGGGTAGTTTTTTCTAACTAAATCTCACTGGGTTGGAATGTCAAAATATATTTCAAGTTGGATTTTCAAATAAAATTTTAAAGGAACCAGATTTGAGATGATAGGGGTGTGCTTAATATGATAAAATTAATTACATTCACTTTACACACATAGATTATTTTTTAAAAAGAAAATTTCAAATGTAAAATCATGCTTTTTTTTGTAAGGTTCCTTTAAATCACTGCCATTTAGTAATTTGCTGTTATAAAATCTTTTCGGTCTCCAATACAATACAATACAAATGTGCAGGGCATAGGATTGAGTAAAAACTAAAACTTATAGAGAAAAGGGCAAGAGATTGTCATTTAATAAAAAAGGAAATCTGGGACTTGTGTGCCAGGCCTGTAATCCTAATCACTATGGAGGCTGAGGCAGGAGGATCGCATAAAATTCGAGGCCAGACTGGGCTAGAGAGACTCTGTATCAAAGGAAAGCCAAAGTTACTTTTCTCTGAATCCGTGTATAGGAGCTGAGGCCCAAAGCTCTGATCCAGCTCTTTAAGTGGGGAGTAGCACACTGGACAGAGGCCTCGATTTTTACTGAAGGAGCACAAACTGACCTCCAGTTTTTGGTCAGTCTCGAACAGAGTTTCGTCGGGGAAAACGCTCTCGGTTTGCATGCAGTTCACCTGCAGGAGAGTTAACCTCCAGTGGCGAAAGCGCGGGCGCTTTGGTTCCTGTGGGGTCCTTGGCCCACCTCTACGGTAGAGGATGATGGAGAATGAGCAACGTGGTGTGATTATCAGTGCTGTGCCTGGATCAGCAGCACTGGCAGGGCGTAAAACACTTGACAGAAATTTACGTTACGCCGAGATAGCCCCAAAACGTAAACTGACCCTCTGGATTTGGCCCAGCAACCTGCCTGGTAACTGGAATAGCCCTGTGGGCGACGCTGATACATGGTTTCGGACGTAAAAATCAGCACCTCACTTTTCAAAACGAGCCTTTAGGTCCCATCAAGGCCGGAGGGGGAGGTTTTGGCCACAGTGGGTTCAGCTATTGCCCTGGCAGGGAGGTCCGTGGCCGCCTGACCGGGCGGCGACCTTGCGCTCGCACCCCCACCCAGCGCCGCCTCCCCGGCCCCGCGCAGAGCAGGTGTCAGGTGGGCGGCCCGGGGCGCGGCGGGGCCCCTCCCGCGGCCGCGCGTGCCAGCCTCGGCCCCCTCCCGCCCCGCCGGCCCCTTTGTCCGCCCCGAGGGCGGCCCCTTCCCGCCCGCGGGGTGTGCGAGCTCTCCGGGGGAGGGCGCGAAGGAGGGCCTGGGAGGAGTGGGGAGGAGCGGGGCGGGAGGCTGAGTGCAGGGGTGGGAGCTGAGGCACAACCGGGAGTGGAGCCGCTAGGTGACCCGCGCCGCAGCCGGTGCGCAGCCGCCGCCCCGGGGCGCGCTGGCGCCTCCACCTTGGTGGCGTCCACTCCGCACGGCGGGGGAGCGTGGCTAAGCGGAGGGGAGGGTCGAGGGAGGGCCGGGGCGGGGCCCGACCCGCAACGAGCAGCCGGGGGCTGCGCGCCTCAGTCGCCCGAGGGGTCGGAGCCGGGATGCCTGTGCTCCGGGATTCGGGAGCCCGGCTCAGGAAGGGGAGGGCGAGTCGGCAGGAAAGAGAGCACAAATACTGTGACTGCCCAGGACGCTGAGTATTCGAGGCTCATTTGAAGATATCCTCGCTCCAGGCTCGTGCCCTACGGCTGCGAAGCCCAGACGGCCCTGTCTGGAGCTGTCACACTTCCCTCTGGCTGCTACATCCTCCACTGTTGGCCAAGGCTTTCTCGTACGACTGGTGGGAAAAGTGGCCCTCCATTCACTTTCATTCCACTCCCCCAAGAACCGCGGGCTGCTAACGCCGACTGCTCTCCTGGGACGCTGCAGCTCGGGAGACTAGGTGGCTGCCTCCAGCGGTGGAGGAGACAGGGAGCCTGTCCTCTTCATCCTAGAATCTTCCAGTATCTTACACATAGTCTGCAAATGGCTAGCTAGGTGAATCGTTACAGCAAAACCTTCCAGGTTCACATGAAACAAAGCAGGGGCCACTGTATAAGGCACTCAGATAATTAACTGCGGAAAACGCGACTCCGGGTGATTCTGTGTGCAGGCGTCCTCACTGGGCCCTGCCCTGAAAAGAGCGAGGACATGCAGCTGCTAAGTGCCTTGGATACACTCAGTGTTCAAGTCTCTCCCATGACTGAGCTATGAACTGGGGCGTATCAGGCGCTTTCAAAGTCAGCTTTGGGTTGTAATTTCTCTGCAGACTTCTCACCCTTCAATTTCCTCCACCCATTATTAACCATTTTGGAGTTTCTCTTCCTAAATCTTGGCTGAGGAAGCTAAGGGGAAGGAAATTCTGTTATTCGCCGCTTAAGAAAAAGTGTACTTTTGACTTGGTTGGCAATTTGCCCAACACAATTATTTATGAATATATGATATATGAATATCATATAGTGAAGTTTTAAACATCCTATGTTAATTATTTCAGTTATATTTGATAACTTTGATTTAAAAATGGATTAACATACTCGGTGTCCTAATGTCAGTCAAGAAAATAACAGTACAGGTGATTTTTAACTTAAAAACTTGCATACTTTGGTTTGCTGTGGGCTCTTGGCTTGCTGCATCTGGTCAGAATGTTAGTTCTAGCAACCTCTTCAATTTCTTCCTCTTGTTCTCTCAGACTAGGGGATTTCTTGACCAAAGCAGACAAAGATTGTGGATTTGTTACTGTTTATATTTCAAGTGTACAGGCAAAGGATCGCACTGGTAACATCCTTGTGGTTGGTGTCAACTGATTTTCCAGCACCAAGGAGTGGGGGTCGGGGGATATGTCCAGGGTGGAATATCACTGAAGCACCATCTGTAGAAAAACTCTATTCTTAATAGCCACCCTTTGAAAGTAATGAACACTCCATTTGAGGGCTGTAAATACCAAGTGTGGACATCGGAGTTGTGGGTCTGTGTTCTACAAATGTTTGCTTTTTTTCATTGTTGATCAAAGGACCAATGTGTTTGCCTTATGAGGCTGCATTGGATAATGTTTTTAGAGTAATTACAGAATGACAATAATCAATTCAACTTCTTTTACCTTACAGGATCTTCTCCCTCTCCAAAAAGCTGGGGAGGGGTTGTGAAAAGAATGATTCATTTTAATAAGGGACAAAGGAGACAGAAGGAGGAATGACATTGGCTGTGGCTGGTTAAGTGCAGGCGCCGCTTGAAGAGAAGTTTGATCCTGCCCCCCTCCGCACTTCTGGGCCTTATTTTGAATTAAAAATGGAGCAGACTCTCTTGGTGGCCAGCGGGGGTTCTTGTCATTTGAGACAGAGAATCTTCTTGGCTATTGTTGATGAAGTAGGTGATTTGAAGTGTTTGGGAGAAACAAAGATTCCAAATGTAATTCAAATTGGAATAATAGATTGGGGATGTTTTAAGGTTTCCCAACATTCATTACTTTTCTAATAGATAAGCAAGAATGAAGACTGAATACAGGAAGGGTTCTTTTCAAGACCTAAATAAAATAAATAAATAAATAAATAAATAAATAAATAAATAAATAACAAAAAATGAGAGAGAGAGAGAGAGAGAGAGAGAGAGAGAGAGAGAGAGAGAGAGAGAAAACCCTATTCTCTCTAGATGGGAGAGTTTTCTTCTGGGATTGGACTTGACCCTGATGGTTGTGGAGTCCAGTGCCCTTGAACCCAGTGGTTAAGGGTATTGCTTTATAAGATTTCCCTGATTTGTGTGGATTAAAAAAAAAAATCTTAGTGGCTGGTCAGTGGTGGCACACGCCTTTAATTCCAGCACTCAGGAGGCAGAGGCAGGCGGATCTCTGTGAGTTTGAGGCCAGCCTGGTCTACAGAGCGAGATCCAGGACAGGCTCCAAAAGCTACACAGAGAAACCCTGTCTTGAAAAACCAAACCAAACCAAACCAAACCAAACCAAAAACAAAAACAAAAACAAAAAACCCAACCAACCAAACAAACATAAAAAACCTTTAGCGTCTTTTAAAGTGGAGGAGGTTGCTACAAAATGGGTCTCTGTGTAGGTGTATATCTGCTGCCTGGCCCTCAGCCCACTAATTCTAAATTCAGGTAGGAAAGAGCCTACAATGACTAACACCTCTCCAGAGAGGTGACTGCATAGACCTGACATCAAATGAAAGAACTGTCTTTGCAAGGCAGGACAGGGCTGATGGAAGTAATCACTTGGATTCCTCCAGTTTTCATCTAGTTCTCATTCATAAGCAAAACTGTTGTTTACTTAAGAGAAAATTTGAGTGTGTGGCCCCTTGAGCCAATAATATTTCTAAGAACTCAGAACTCACTGACGGAATACTTAAAAGATGTTTAGAGAATGTCATGTGCCAAAACTTCTGTAGAGAAGAGATGGGGGAAGGGGGTGCCCACTCTAGTTTGTGGTGAGGGGTGGGCAAGGCTCCTGGGACCGGATTCGTGGCAACAGATCACTGGGAGGCACCCAGCAAAACTGTTGCCGTTTTAAAAATGCAGGTTTCAGGCATTTATGACCAACACAGACACCCAGTTCTCCTAGGTGATCTAATTTAAATCAAATGTGAGACCTTCCTAGTTAACCAGGGAAAGGGTGGGCTCTTGGTGCACTTCCCTTGAAGACACCTGAAAGTCATTCAGTTGAAAGCAGCCCCCTCTATCCCCCGCTTCTGGGGAGGCTACTGCATAGGTGCTGGCAGAATACTCTTCCTGAATAGCTTCTGAAGCTGTGTTCTCCTTTGTAATTTACAAACCTAGTGAATTTCAAAGAGCTTGACGCATTTTCAGACTCCTTGCTGCACTGACAGCTTTCCTTCAAAATTGGGTTTTCGTTTTCCTCCTGGTTTACATTACCGAGAAACGTGTGAACTCACATCTGGGCCCTTATGTGGGTAGGAAACACTAAGAGAAACAAACTAGATTTGAGACCTAATAAAGGTAGATTTTAGTAAAAAGTCCAAGAGAAGCCCACAAGCAAACGTTTCAGTATCCTTCATACACAGGCAGGCTAAACACTTGCACCTCCTCACAAGAATCCCTGGCTCTCCTGTCCTTTAAAGTGGCTTCTGATAGCCCCACTTGAGAAAATAAAAGTCAATACAAGCCTGTGCTCCCAAGTTTTGGTTGGGATTCAATATTCTAAGCAAAATATGCTCAACAGATGATAGTGGAGATGAAGCCAGAAAACAACTCCAGCTATTTAAACTGCCAAATGAGACATAAAGCTGCATTGTAAAAATCATCTGCAAAACAGGTTTTCCCATTGAAGTCGCTATGTGTTAATTACTGTGAGCTGGAAGGCTGGAGATCGAACGCCTGGAAGCCGACTTTCACCCCGCATACGTAAACGGAAAAAGTGCTGAACCGCAGCCAGAGGGCTCCTGCCTGGACTCATTGCCATGCATGCCTAGACATTAATATGTGTTCATGGAGGGCTCGTACAGTACGAGGTGTTATTTCCTTATAAAGAAACACCAGGTCTCGCTTTCCATTCTTCTTACAAAATTATTCGCATTATTTATGCTACATTGAGCGATCTAATTTCTTCGTGATAGTCAGCTAATTGCTCTGGCAGGTAATTAGAAGCGGTTTACAACGCAAAGGGCTTTTGCATTGCCCTTCGGATTATTAAGTTGCGCTGTAAATTATACTATATTTGCTGGGGAAAAATTCTTTTGAGCAAGTTCTCTTCCTGCGATCCGAGATGAAATCACCCCTACCCCTCCCTAGCCACCCCCACTGCCACCACACCCCCTGCTTTTCCTGGACTCAGAGTCGAATGATTCTAAAGCACGCGATTTTGTTCGTGTTCACTGGGCCGAAATAACGTGGCCATTATGGCCTGAAATGGGCCAGGTTTGAAGCGAGCTTCCTGCGCGCCGGCAATATCCAGCAGCATGTGGGAAAAGAACGGCTTAAATGGGGACATCTGCTCACTGCTGCTCATCTTACTCTTGCAGCCAGGTCAGGTTAAGAGGATAACCTGTTCACCACCTTTCTTCTTGTTAATAAGACTATTAGAAAAAAAAGTAAGCACACACACACACACACACACACACACACACACACACAGCACTAATTGACTGTCATGTAAGCAAAGAATCACATATGCACACACACACACACACACACACACACACACACACACACACACACGAGGTAGCAACAGCTACAAGAGGAACTGTAAAACAGAACCATTGAGTGATTTCAGCGGAAAGGCACAGAATTTCCTGCAGAAAAACAACCCATGAAGAAAATCTACATACGTGAGCTCCAAAATGCTCCCTAACAGAAATGGATTTGTGCAAAGGATCTGAAGAACTCATATTAAGAAGAGTAGGCAGAAATTAAACTCCAGTGAACATTTTCTTTCCCAGGCTTTTAAGTATTTTGGGATCCCCACACTTTTTTGATGGTGTCGTTTTGATCTGTGTGATCTCTTGGGTCCTGGTGATGAAGCTCAAGGAAAAGCATCCTAGTTTGCCCCGTGGCTTTAGAAAGGGAACCATAGCCCCAGTCACAAACATCCTCATTTTTGAACTGTGCACTCTGATTTGAACACATGTATGGTGAAGCCCAGAGACCCAGAGCAGCTCCTAGATTATTTGTAATTAGACACAATTCCCAAAGTAACATTTATCTTCCCGAAACTGCGATTGCAATTGTCAACCGTCTGGAGGAGACGGCAGCAGGGTGAGCTGGGAGCATTGCTTTTCCCAGGAACAGAACAGAATGAAAAGAAATCAATAGGGTTGAGGAAAAGGATTTAGTAGTTTTTAACTCTGCATGTTAGCTGTGAGAAAGTAATATATAATGCCAAAAGAGAAAACAGCCCAAACAAATCTATTTCAGAAAAAAATCATATACACTCATCTGAATGTCTAGGCTGCTTTTTTTTTTAATACACCAAGCTTGAACAAGAACAATAACACCATCATCTGCAAACAAGCAAACCCTTTTCCTTACAAGTGTTTCCTTCATTTACATGATGAAGAAGTATGGAATGCTGTGGAACTGATTATCAGTTTCATCTATGGGCTGGGAAAGATGAATCAGAAATAAGCCATAGAATATATGCCTGCCTGTAGAGCTGGAGCAAGGCCACATCAACATGGTATGAAGATATGAGTATGCATGGAGATAATAAGTAGGAAATGTGTTTTGTTTTCTTCATTTAAAAAGGCTATACACATATAATAGAGATTTGGGGTATGTATCTTGGTAATCCTCCCCCGCAACCTAACTACTTGTTAAGACGACTGTTTGATGCATGGGGGGAAGCCCTTGTCTTCTGTTATATGCAATTTGAATTACCCAGCTAAAAGAAATCAAAGCTCGTAATACCCTAGGTTAAACCGGTAAACATCTTTTAATTACAAAGTATTCCTAACTTTGGATGCTTTAAAATGACAGAGAAGAAAACCGATAAATATAAGGAGAAATGGAAGAATATCGAGAGAAAAGAAAAAGCTCTCTCTCATTTATTCAAGAAATAATACTTTGCAAGAGTCCCCGGGGCAAGTAGCTCAAGAGTCAGGGCGGCTTCGTTGTGGCCAACCAATGCATCCAATTAAGCAACGCCAGGAAAGTAGGGACCCGGCTGTAAATGTGGCCGGACAGTTGAAACCGAATAACCTCGCTAATAGGGGCTATTGTTCAGCGTGGAAGTTCCCATTTTCCAATCAGGAAAATACAGCCCTCTCTCAGCTCTAGCCGACTGATCCCTTCCCACCTACGGCTCAACAATCTGCCACCAGCGAGGGGCTTTTATTATGTCCCTTCCCAGGAAATGTCAGGCAAGTTCTTAAGTAAAACCACCCGAAAGCAGGGATGGGCCGTGGAGGGGGCCCTCAAGAATCCACAGGTCCACGCCTGGCAAGCTTTCTTTTCAACAGGAAAGGAACTTTGACCACAGAATTCCCAACAGCCCCCACCTACCCCCACTGGGTTCAGCCCTCTCCTCCCGCGGCCGCCGGCGGCGCTCGCAGGGCTTCACGCTTTATCTAGTAGCCCGCGCGTTTCTGCGCCAGGTGCCCACACTGGCGAGAGGGCGAGGCTGTCCCTTCTCATCTTGCCTGCCAGGGTCGCGCCGCTGGCACCGCTCTCGCTAGCTCGCGGAGGACACCCGCGGGTCGGCTAGCAGAGCTGGAGACTCGCCGCCAACTCTCGGGCAACCTAGACGCCAGCAGCTGTCTTATTTCGTACCCTGCAGAGGTACGCGCTGGATTCCCGTGCCTTCTCCCACCAGGCTTTCCCTGGTCTTCCTTCCTCCCCCGCCCCTCCCGCCCCTTTCCCCATCTTAGACCCTGTATATGTAGACCATACTTGTATTCAAAGCTATATTTATTGTAAATGCGTTGCCGGACAGTTGAAAGCCTGGGTAACTTTGATATTTTCAACTATAAATCTCTATTTGTATTTAGTGGTTACAAATGGCTTTATTAACTTGTCTCGGAATCTGCACATTTTAATCTATTAACCAAAAAGCAGAGGCATATCTCACTCCCCACTCTCCGGAAAGAGAATGCAGAGATCAAAACCTCTGGTTTGCTTTTAGGATCTTGTTTCTTTGGTCGTGAGAGATTCCCAGCATCAAACTGGGTCTTCAACCCCGCCTGCAAAAAGAAACACACACACACACACACACACACACACACACACACACACACACACACACACCAAAACCACCATCACCAACAAAAAAACCTCTCTTTCTCTGCTCCATCTGAAGAGATGGTGATGTATACTGTAGCTGCAAGGTGTTAGATATACTTGAGCAAGTAGTTCCCAGGATGTAAATTAGGTCCCAAAAGCTGTTGTCCAAATCGAAGAAACAGAGAAATTAATCTGGGAGACTATCCATCATCACTGGTAATAAAGAGAGCGACATGGATGAGACAGATGATATGATTAAGGGGCTGTGGTCGTTTTAATTAACTTTTTGCTGTCCTGTAATGATCAAACTGGTCACCAGACCCGGTCAATAAGCATGTTAATATCAAACAAATAAAACCAGGGATGATTAAAAACCTCCTGGTTTATTAAATTTGAAATTCAAATGAAATTTATGCTGCAGATGCATACAGAATGCTAATAGATTTTATCTTTATTGATAGTGGATCCCACAGGTTTGCAAGAAAACAGCACACTGTCTACTCCTGTTCCTTTCCAGCGCATTAAGCTTCTTATTGGGTAGGGGAAACTTTTAATTGATGTCCGGAAACCTGAACTTCCTGTATTTCCTCCTCCTTTTCTCTAAACATCTCAATTATTACAGTACAATATTGCAAAGCAATGATCAATATCAAAACAGGTGAACTGAACTTTGCCCTCAATGGCTTAAACAGGCTGGCTTGCATCTGTCGTGGGCAACATACAGTTCTTTCTCTTCTATGGTACAGGACTCAAGTGTGCTGGGGTCACTTCTCCAAAGTATGGGTGGGGGTGTCATTAAGACTCGTTCATTTAAAGTAGAAGCAAGACGGTGAGTGTTTTAACTCTGCTGTTTGATAGCTTCGTCATACAAACACTAACCACCTCATGGGGGAGGGGGAGAAAGGAAGCCTAAGGAGAAAGAAGCCCTTTGACAAGCCCCTCACTTTAAGTGGGAGTAAGTGGAATGTATAAATCTTGATGTGTGTGTGTGTGTGTGTATGTGTGTGTGTGTATACTATATATTATCGACACACTGATATATATTTCTAATGAAAGCTGCACACACAAACCTTTGCAAAGCCCCCAAAGCTGAAAGCAAACCTCATGCAAATTGAAGAATCTAGTATTTTCACTAATTCACACCAACATTGTGACTCATTGTCATAGGAAGAATGACATGTGATTCTAAAATGCATTTATACAAATGAAATATCTTAGAGTTAGCTTAAAATTGAGTAGCTCAAAATTGCAGTCACGTGATGCTGAGTTTTTCTGAATTCCTGGCAGTTTTGAGGAAACAGTAGTTAACGCCTCTGTTTACTCTCATGCTCAGCATTTAACTTTTTAAGTCTTGCCTCTTTCCCTTCCAGAAGATAGGAGGATAAAAAGATAAAATAACTATTCATAAGAAGGAGTCTTCCTTCAAAGTGCTTCCCTCCACCTTTGAGGATGATGGTATTGATTAAAGTTAAACCCCAAATTTGAACAACTGTATATTAGGTTCTTAAAATGAATATCATTATAGGAGGAGACCAAAGCAATGAAGTTAATTCTCTTTTATTTGCTAAACGGAGTTCCCTCCTTCCCCCACCCCTTACTCCTTCTGGGCTGGTCTGTCACGCCTTCTCAACACGCTAAAATCATTCAGAGGGGCTTGCAGGGAGAAACACGACATTTATGGTAAGCATCAGCCTTCAGAGAAAGAAAGCAGTTCATTAATTTACTTCACACTTACTTCAAAGTATGTGGATGTCCCTTACTCCCTTAATCAATACATATGATGTGCAGTCAATACCCACACATGAAAAAAGGATCAGAAATGCAAACTCGTGCATCACAAACATCAGCCTCAACAGTGGAGGTGAAACTTACACAAAAAACGATGAAGCCTGATCTGGACTTCAGCAAAACCCAGGAGGATTTTTTTTTTTTTTTTTTTTTTTTACATCTTCAGAAGCTGCAATACATTTGAGAACAGTAATGGAGAGAGAGAGAGAGAGAGAGAGAGAGAGAGAGAGAGAGAGAGAGAGAGAGAGAGAGAGGGAGGGAGGGAGAGAGATCTCCAAAGTCAAAACAGAGCAGTTCTCTCGTGTACTCACGTTTTAATCAATTCCCCCTTAAAATTCGACTACTGGGAGTTTTCATGAACAGGTGAAATAGGAATTACTGTGGTTTTAAAAAGCATGAATATTCAACAGGATTCCATGGACTGGATTTTCCCTTATTTTGGTGTTGGCTTTTTTGTGGGTTTAAGAAGTTCGGTTGTGGTGACTAGAAAACTGTAATGACATTTCTGAAGGAAATTAATAATAAAAACAGCAAGCAAGTGACTAAAACGCAGCGAATTTGAAGTAAGTGCACATGATGACTCGAACACACTCATAGATGGTCTGCTGAAACCACAGACGCCTCCACAATGTAGCCCAAGCTTTGTCAAAAGCTCACGTCCATTCTTACATAAATGGAACCAACAGATTTCGGTCACTCTGATTTTTCTGTCAGAAAGGCACAGTGGGGTTTCCTGTGAAAACTTCTAAATTGGGTAAAATGCTCCTCAATTTCTCATCCAGTGGGGGGAAACACACCCCCTTTTACTCCCCACACCACTAATCCTTTTGTAATTTTACTGCACGCCACGGGGCAAACACACCTCCTCCAGGACGTACGTTTCCAAAGCCGAGTCCCACCTCGGAAAAGGGAGTAAGGGGTGACCAGATCAAAGTAACGATTCTAAGGCGCAGGTTCACACATGCCCCACATCACCACCCCCTCGCCTCCCCAACCTTTCACTCTTTCTGTTTGGCTGAAACATCAGGAAATGGAAGGTAAGCATCAAGATTTTCTTCAAAACTATACTGACAGACTCCAGGAAGCCAAGAAACAGAAAAAAAAAAAAAAATCACTCCATCTTTTATGTTCAAGGAGGCAGAGGAAGTTAGTAACTGAGGTAGGGTTTGGGAATATTTATTTTCCTGGCCTCACTCAACTTCGCAGTCAGTTTCTCCAGATCGTCAATCTCTTACGCACGTACTTTATTGTATTGTTCCTGTTCCCCACCCCCAGCTTTGGTGCGCGCGCGCACGCACACACCCCTCTTCCCTCTCGATCGCGCGCACCCAGGCGCGCACCCACTCTCCACCTACACTTAATACGCGCGCACGTCTCTCCCCACCCGGGACTGAACGCACTGTCGCTCCTGGCTCGCTAGGCTAGAGGGACTCGGTTACCTTACACACTTCCCAGCTCGGTCCCCTGACCCTCTTTGTCACACACTCAGTTATCCCCACACTCTCCCAGTGGTTGCACGACCTTTGCTTGCCCCTGCTGGGCCACGTCCTTGCGACCCTGCCCCAGCCACCCCTCCGTTCGTTCTCTGCACTGCTCTCTCCGTGGTGGGTCACACTCACGATCACTTTACACGCGCGCGCGCGCGCGCGCACACACACACACACACACACACACACACACACTCTGCGACACTCGCACACCCCTCCCGCCGGCGCCGATGACCTCACGGCGCGCGCGCGGCGCGGCCCGGCGAGGCCGCAGATTGGTTGGCCGCGCCTCCGCGGCACTTCAAAGCCGGAGAGGGAGCTACAATTGTGGCGGAATGGGCGGAACTGATCATTGTATTGCACACCTCTAAAAAAAACACTGCCTCTGATTTATCAATATAAAAAAGATCCTCTGAGAGGAGGAGGGCGCTTCTGTGTGATGGCAACTTCACTTCTAGGGGTGAGTCTCAGGATCTTCTCTCGCTGGTTTAATTAGTTTCCTTTTATTACCGATCGGAGGGGGTTAAAGTCACCCCGGCCAGGCCACGGGCTATCAGTCTCTCTATTGAGAGCCCCCCCCCCCCTTAAGTACAAGTGAGTTTAGAGAAAAGAAAGAGGGGGAGAGGAGGCAGAGCCACTTTTTTTTCAGCACAGGAAAGGTTCGTAGGGCATTGAGACCCGCCACCTCGTAGCACCCGGCCGCTCCCTGCCCGGGAGACTTGCGCGTAGCCCCTAATACACTCAGGATTTCGAGAGGGAACGCGAGAAAGTTTTTCCCTCCTGGGCATACTGCGGATTCTTACCCTTCCCCTTAAAATTTTTTCCTCAGCCCGCCTTGTATTTCAGGTACGTTGAACTCATCTTATTTCTACCATTTTAGATGTACTTAAAAAGAAAAAAAAGAAAGAAAGAAAACTAAAAGAAAGGTTGGAAAAGCGAGTAAGCCTTACAGTTCGGCCTCTTTGGGCCCGGGAGAAGCAACCAGTGATGGGTTGAGGGGGACGGGAACAGGATTTTCAAAGCTGTCTCTGGATTGCAGAGTAGCGATTTTGAATGCAATCCAGTGATTTCCCCAGGTAGTACGGCAGAGGAAACTTCTCCCGCCCCAGTCTGGACTCTCTGTTCGTTTGATCAAAAGCGTCTAGGGCTTTGTGCACACGAGAGTGTTGTCTTAGGTGAGAATTCTTGTTAAACTCTTCTTTAGCGTGGCGCTTTGCTCCGGAATCAGACGCCCGCAGCCAAACTTGTCCCTTCCTGTAGAGTAGGAGGCAGCCGGGCACCGGGGCAGCTGGGGGTGTCAGGTGAGTTGGTGGTGGCGTGCGGCAGCAAGAGAAGGGGAGCAGTGGGGCGTCTAGAGGCTACTAGGGGACTAATGCACATTTCTTTCCTCCCTCCCCCACCGGCCCTTTGCCCACCACCCCTCCCCCACCCCTCTTCTCCGCTCCGGGTCTCAGGAAGAACCGAGGTTGGGATCCACTCCACTGGCCATGCTTGCTGCTACCTGTAATAAGATCGGCAGCCCCAGTCCGTCTCCCTCCTCCCTGTCGGACAGCTCTTCTTCCTTCGGTAAAGGCTTCCACCCCTGGAAACGCTCTTCGTCCTCCTCCTCCAGCAGCTGCAACGTAGTGGGTTCCAGTCTCTCCAGCTTCGGCGTGTCTGGGGCCTCCCGGAACGGCGGCTCGTCCTCGGCCGCAGCGGCGGCGGCGGCCGCGGCAGCAGCGGCCGCGGCCCTGGTGTCCGACTCGTTTAGCTGCGGCGGCTCCCCGGGCTCCAGCGCCTTCTCCCTCACCTCCAGCAGCGCCGCCGCCGCGGCCGCAGCAGCGGCAGCCGCCGCCTCCAGCTCGCCCTTCGCCAACGACTACTCCGTGTTCCAGGCCCCGGGCGTCTCGGGGGGCAGCGGCGGCGGCGGCGGGGGTGGTGGCGGCGGTTCCGGGGCACACTCGCAGGACGGTTCCCATCAGCCGGTGTTCATCTCCAAGGTGCACACGTCGGTGGACGGGCTGCAGGGCATCTACCCACGCGTGGGCATGGCGCATCCATACGAATCGTGGTTCAAGCCCTCGCACCCGGGCCTGGGCGCCGCGGGCGACGTGGGCTCCGCGGGCGCCTCCAGCTGGTGGGACGTGGGCGCTGGCTGGATCGACGTGCAGAACCCCAACGGGGCGGCTGCGCTGCCTGGCTCGCTGCACCCGGCCGCCGGGGGTCTTCAAACGTCGCTGCACTCACCGCTCGGAGGCTATAACTCGGATTACTCGGGCCTGAGCCACTCGGCTTTCAGCAGTGGTGCCTCGTCTCACCTGCTCAGCCCGGCGGGCCAGCACCTCATGGACGGCTTCAAGCCAGTACTGCCCGGCTCCTACCCCGATTCGGCCCCGTCGCCGCTGGCCGGCGCGGGAAGCTCCATGCTGAGCGCGGGGCCCGCAGCGCCGCTGGGGGGCTCCCCACGCTCTTCCGCGCGCCGCTACTCGGGCCGCGCCACCTGCGATTGCCCCAACTGCCAGGAGGCTGAGCGGCTGGGCCCCGCGGGGGCGAGCCTGCGGCGCAAGGGGCTGCACAGCTGCCACATCCCGGGCTGCGGCAAAGTGTACGGCAAGACGTCGCACCTGAAGGCGCACCTGCGCTGGCACACGGGCGAGCGGCCGTTCGTGTGCAACTGGCTGTTCTGCGGCAAGCGCTTCACGCGCTCTGACGAGCTGCAGCGGCACCTGCGGACCCACACGGGCGAGAAGCGCTTCGCCTGCCCGGTGTGCAACAAGCGCTTCATGCGCAGCGACCACCTGAGCAAGCACGTGAAGACGCACAGTGGCGGCGGCGGCTCGGTGGGCTCCAGTGGCGGCAAGAAAGGCAGCGACACCGATAGCGAGCACAGCGCGGCGGGCAGCCCGCCTTGCCACTCCCCCGAGCTGCTGCAGACCCCAGAACCCGGCCACCGCAACGGCCTGGAGTGACTGTCCCGCAGCCTCCCACCTGGGTCCTGTCTGGCTTGTATGCCTGGCCTGGGCTCCAGTGTTGGCTCACTGTCTCGCGCTCTTTCCCCGACTCCCTGTCCCTCTCTCCGGCTTCCCTCTCCTACTTTATTAAAGGGATGTGGACAGTAAGTAAGCACGCACCGGTGGCTGGAGCCCTGGGTCCCTCCTGCACGGTGGCAGCGAGACCGGGCGCAGTGGGAACCAGCTCCTCTAGCTCCGGGCTGGCGGAACTTTGAGCGGGTAGAAGCCTCTGGAGTTAGGACAGGATGAATGGGGTCTGGTAGACCCCCGGCCTCTGGGGCTGCGGAAAGCGCAGTGCTCAGCCAGCTTGAGCAGGAGCTGTGGGGAGGCAGAGGCTGGAGGTCAGGCAAGGCACCCCGGCCTGGACCCGCGAGCGCGCCCGTTGGGCAGCTGTCCCACTTTGAGCACTACCCTGCGCGCAGGCCTGCTACACTCTGACCGGGTGAGCAGAATTTAGCTCTTCCAGCTCAGCTCTGCCTAGTTCTTTGTGCCCTGCGAGTGAACCGCTGCGAGTCCTGTGAAGGGGAATCAATGCCGCTACCGTCTTTCATCTTTGTGACTTTTTTTTTTAACTGAAAAAATGAGAGGAAAAAATAAACAAGCAACCTTCCTCTTAGCTTCCGGTTTAGATAATTTTCCTCTGCCTGTGAGCACGTCTTTCTCTCCAAACTGCTAATATTGATTCCAAAGTTATTTTGATCGCAGTAACTTATGGGGTGGGGGTGGGAGTGAGGGTAGGTGTCTTTCTTATGCAAAAATACCCCCTTTCCGGTGAGACCAGATTAACTATCTTCGTGTTTGTCCTTTTCTACCTCGTTTCACCATTCCCGAGCATAGTCTCCTAATCTTTTTTTTTTTCTCCCCCTTTGGTTTAGTCCAACAGTCAATTTATCTACTCATTTCTGTAAATTATTGCAAGTCATTGAATATCTTAGGATTAAACTTTTTTCTTTGTGATTTAAACTCAAGTGAAGAAGCTATCGTTTATTTCAGATGAGGCTGTAGTTTAAATGCCAAAAGAGGGAAATAGGAAATAAAATTATAATTCTTTGTAAAATATATCTGAACCTAATGGTTTGTACAACTGGAAAATCGTTCTAGATTAGTTTCCCGTTAAACATGACTCCGCCGGTGTGAGGTGTGAGGTACATTGTCCAGGAGACGATTTTGTATAGTATTTTTCTTGTACATTACTTCTGATAAATATTTGAAAATATATTGAAGTAAACTTGATTTTTTTCTTTTTTTGTCAGAAGAAAATATTAAGAGTTATTGCTGAGGTTCTGATGAGCTGCAGGTTTTTTTGAACTCAATTCTGGAGGTGCAGAGCCACACACGCACTTTCCGGGCCTAGTTTTGCTCGAATATGAATTTAGATAGGTATCAAGCTGTAACTAAGACACTATTTGATAAATGTTGGATGACATTTAATTTAATGGCGCATGTACTTATTTGCATTTGCTGGCAGTTCAGGCGTAGTTAAAGTGAGAGTTCTCCTATACTTCATAATAACGGGGTCTGCCAAACCCATGTATTAAATAAATTGTCCAAGTGATACTCGACTAACTTTGGCCTTTGTGTATTTCCTGAAGGTGATATTGTTAACTGTTGACACTCCTGACACTACATTTAAGTGTTGTTTGCAGAGTCTGCAAACTAACTATTCATTGTAATGTTGAAATAATTTGGATATTTCACATTGAAATGAAAAGCCTTTCTCTGGAACATTTTAGACTTGCATTTTAAATGCATGAAATGTAATTGATTTATTTGTAATATTTTAAATGGTATTAATAAACTCAGATAAAAGACTAGGTCAGTTAATTTGTATTTTTTTCCCCTTTTAAAACTATGGGCATTTACATTTTATCTTCAGTTTTAATGTCTAATTTAAACAAAATATGACCCTGGTTTTTTTGGTAATATTTAAATATTTGCCTTTAAGATAATATGTAGATGGAAGGTCTATTTGGCAAAGCTGTGTTTTCTTTGTTTACCAAGATAAAGATTATAGTGTCTAAGATATGTAATTAATTATTTACCATTAGATTTAGCTCATAGCATCAGGATTTATTGACCTCTTAAAACTTTCGAAGTAATTCACCAAGCAATTCAAAGAAATTTCATGTTGTTGCTTCCTTCTCAGTTTTTAGAGGGCCTCAGGTTGTTGGCCCTTGATTGCATTTAGTATTTAAAAGGCCGAGACTTAACATGAAAGATCAATACATCTAAAATAAAAGCTTCATTTAGGGATAACTTCTGTTGTTAGGAGGTAGAGGAGGTCAAGCTAACAAAAGCTTGTTTTTTTGGCATTCTGTGTCTTAGCTAAAGATTCTGCAGAGGTAAATATCAGTAGATTCCTGTTGAAATGAGTTATCTGTTCTTTAAAAGTCTCTAAACAGCCACCAAAGAAAAGGAAGGTTAAACCTTAATCTATCTACGAGGCTATTGTTCAAAGGTGTCAATGATGCCAATAAAAAACATTGTCTTGTTATGTCTAAGTGCATTTAAGCAATGGGTGTTCCTTGAGCCATACTTTGAAACATAATATACTTTAAATGTTGATTGATGTTATATCAAACTATTTCACTATTAGATTAATATTATTTTGAATCAACTGAATAAAAAGTTAGTGTGTTGAGATTCTAATAAGTTTAGCTTCTTTCTTTCTGTTTGCATGCTCCTCACACTCAGTTCAGTCTTGGTAATTGTCTTGAATTGAAAATTTTTCATTGAAATGTATGTAAAGAAACAAGAAACAAATGACAAATGCAGGGGATTATATATCCTATATAAAGTCTGGGCATAAGTGATCAGATTTGTAGTTCAATATGTTGTGTAATAATACTGTTGGTGCCCAATCAGCAGACAGTCTTCATCCAGCTGTCCGCTCTATACTCACACTCAGGCCCTTATGGTTATAGATAAACAAGTTATTTTGATATTTTGGAATACTGTGGCTCTAAGAAATGGTTACTAAGAAAAATAAAATAGTTTCTGTCACTTTTTTCCTAGGCGTAATGCAGAACACAGTTTAAGTGTTTCTTTTTTGTTGAAACTTGCAGCAGCTGGGGGATGCGGAGAGGCCAGTTCTACAGTTAATGTAGAGGCAGGTAAGAGGACAGCTGCTTGGTACATTCATAAGAATGAATATTTGACCTGAGAGGTGGATTGTCTGGAAGATGATTTCTCTGAGGTGCAGAAAGCAGGACTTACTTTTGTCTTGCAGGTGTGCAAACTTTCACTTTCTTCGGCTTCCCTCAGTCTAGCTTGGCTTTAGTTTAGTTTTGTTTTGTTTTATGGGCATGGAGCAGTATTTCTAACTTAGTTTAACACAGAATGGGTAGAGGCTGAACATCATGTCTCTTTGGGGAGCGAGGAAGACGAAACACAAAAGGGAGTCTCTTCTGTGTATTCTGATAATGGCTAGAAACTCACTCCCGTGAAGCCAGAGTGGCTGTCACTTTGAACCAAAGGACAAGCTTCCGGCTTGCAGATCAAGGTAGAGTCAAACTAGCTGTTGACCCAGAGGTCAGGCCTGCATGTATCAGCCCATCCCCCCTCCCCAAGGCTGGTGCTATCCAGCCCTCCCAGTTCCTCCCTCAACCCTTCCCCAAGCTGGAGTCCGAACTTCCCCATCTTGCTTTTTCCCTGGCTTCTTTATCACCGTTTAGATGAGCTTGTTCACTTAGGTATGTGACTGATTTGGTGAAGCTGGACTGTCAGCTAAGATATGTTATACACGAAAGCTAATTTAAATCAATGTGATAGTTGGTCTCCCACAGGAGAGATACTGGAGAACGTTCCTGGGTAGGCTTGTCTCTCCACTGCCCTGTTCCCGAAGTCTTGGCATAACTTCTCAACTGGGCTCCTTAGCTAAGGAACCTACAGCTAAACACAGAAGCAGGCAATGAGCAGGGATTCCTGCTTCTTAAGAAGATTGGTCTACCATTCACATTGTTGTCTCCCGGTGAATCTTTTCGTCAGGTTACTGAATGGAAAAATTTATTGAAAATAAATGTTTTATTTGTTATAGAAGATTATCTCACAAGTCAGAGGATGGGGGGGGCTGGTAAATGAAAGCAAAAACATATAGGGAAAAACTGTAGATTTAAATATCCCCAGACTGCCTAAGATAGCAGAGATAAATTTTACTCATTTGTTTTTCACAGAAATGAGGTATTGATTTGATCCCAGTATTTTTGAATAAAGAATGGTTTTAAAATTTTCTGCCTTAAAAAAATGCTTGCGTCCAAGCAGGCATTTATTTCTATTTCATCACCACCCCACCCCCCCGCCTCCATCACTAAAATAACTACAGGTTCGAGTTCTCTTTTTTTTTTTGCGTCCCCCCCCCCATTCCCCGATCTCCACCTCCACGATTCTCTTCCAAAATAGCCTTAAAATTCTACGACTGACTTTGGAGAAGAGATGTTGTGTAAGAGGGTAATGCAGTACTCTTCGGATTCATGCCGCAGTTCTCTGAGGTCATCCTCCAAAGGCTTTGCACAATGGTTGCTGTTATTTAAAAACTAAGATGCAGAGCTTGCTTGCGCCCTTATTTCCTGCTTCCGGATTAGGGGAAAGCCAGTAATCCCTGGGTGTCCTGGACCTCAGCCCCCTGGTTCCTGGGGAAGAGCGAGAGGCCACCCTGTAGACTCTCCCTGGGAACTGAACTATGATTCGCTGCTTCAGGAGGGAGGGAAGGATTTTATTTTAGTCCCTGGACGCGTGTTTAATTTAATTTAATTTTCTCTGGAATCTCTTGGCGTCAGGGAAACAGCCTTCTACATTGGCTTTGGTTCCTAAGGAGATTCGAGACTCCTAGAACCCTGGGGATAGCGAGGAGGGCTTGGAGTCACCTAGCCCTAGGCATAATGCGTTCGTTACAAACATGTCCCTTAACGTTAGTTTTAAAGCTATCTTTTAAAGCTAGTATACTTGGGTTCTTGTTTGAAATTCACTTCCCAGTCTGGCTGCTCAGGCCGTAAGTTCTGCTGAAGGCTCACTGGAAGTGAGGGACCTGCGCTTTGCTGAGGTGTACCCTCCGGCCCCTAGTTTCTACGGTTCTCTGAAAACTAACCGGTGGAGCCGGGGAGGAGTTCCCAGCCCTTCTCTCCACCACCCAAGGCTCGGTTTGGCCTCTTCCATGTGCAGGCAGCTGTCGGGAAGATTCCCCAGCCGGCCCGGGAAGGCTGCACCGGCGCCGGCTGCTCCGGGGTAGCAGTGGAAGCCTAGGGTGGCTGGCCGTTCTGCCGGGACCCTCGCTACCCGGCGCACACAAAGGTTCCGCGGCCGCCTGAGCCTTCTGTGCGGACAGCGAGCGCCACCCTGTGCCCCGAGGCCGCTGTGCAGAGCGGGGCCTGCAGCTCTCCAGTCTGATCTTGGGCTCCAGCATCACCCCACTCCCCACACGAAAACCGCACTGCAACTAAGTCTGGCTCAATGAGAAAATTTGCTGCACTTTTTTTGGCTTTAGGAGTCGGTTTAGCCGTCCAGGAGAGAAAAGATTTGGTAGGAAGGTACAGACTCATGGTACCTTGAGCAGAACTGAACTTTTCTTAAAGCCTTGTGCCTAAAACTCAACCACCCCTTTATTTCTTGCTTTCTCTCTCTCTGCTCTCCCACTTCTATTCTTTGGGCCTCTCGGTGCCGGGGGTGGGGTGGGGGCGGGGGGGGGGGGCGGGGAATGCTACTAATCTTCTTCAGGCTATATCTTGGTGATATTTGAAAGGACCTGGGAGAGGAAGATCAACTGCTTTGAAAGAGCCCTCTAAAGGTCTTCATTTGGAGAATGTACCTGCAGCGTGCAAGCTGTCTGAGGAAGGGGCCTGGCATTTAGCAAAACTCTTCCCACCCTGAACTCTAGTAGGCTTCTCTAGGCCCTAGGCCAACAGGTAACTGGGGTCCACTTTGTATCCTTGAGATTGGTCAAGGATCAAATTTGGCCATTATTGATTGATGGCTCACAAGCAGGATCTGTACTGGTGTGAGGTACTCTCAGACTGAGGCCTGGCGGAAACTCTTCTTAAGCACTAACAGGGCACTCTCGGGGATGCACACCTGTACAAGACAGGGCTCTCAAAGTTACTCCTGTGTTTAAAACCCTTATTTCCATCGACTCCACACTTACAGTGTGGAAGGAAAGAGGTTCTTTATTTGGTGTGTAGTGTGCCCAACGAAGGCAAAGCAAAGCGCTGGCAGCGGCGTACAAGTAACGTGGCCACCAGCAGCTCTAGAACATAATTGACAAGTCCCCCTATGAAGCACCAGCCTCCTCCCTAAAACCAGCTGGTGATGCAAGCCCCCCACCCCCACCCCCAGTCCGGAAAGCCAGGAAGCACTGGAATGCGTTCTCTCACTCTATTGTGCCTAGGTGTTGCAAACCACTGAAGGACAGAGCTTCCTGCTTTGATCTCATGGCCCTGCCATTCTGTAGCACAGAGGGGTGAGTTTAAATTAAATTTCTTTCTCTGCTGATAAGTTCTAATGGGCCTCAGAAGGTGAATAATTATGCAGTAACATTTCATGGGTTGTTGGAGTGGGAATTCCCACTGCGCTGTCACCAGGAACAGAATGCTCAATGCTAAATGAAGCTTCGCAAGTAAGCCACAAGTGTCTTTCAAATCCCCCTGCCGATAATCCAGGCCATTTCTACTTTTATCTTTCTTGCCTCTGCTAAGCAGTGTCATTTTTCCCCCTTACATTCAAGTTTTTTAGGGTTTTTTTTTTTGTGTGTGTGTGTGTGTGTGTGTGTGTGTGTGTGTGAGACTTTAAACAAATATTGGAAACAATACTTAAAAGATCGTATTTTTGAGGATAAAAAACTTTTTGATGATTAAACCATGACAAACACATGACATTGACAAAAGCTGGGGCAGTATTCTGGAAAAAGGAACATAGACCTAGGCTGAAGAGCTACCTGAGATTTGCCCTCACATACTAGATTCAGGTCTAGCCCTCTTGACTTTTAGTGAACCAGTGTGACTTTTTAAGAGGTGATCTGATCACTAGTGTTTTGAATCTACCTAGTTCTGCACCCAAACAGTTTAGAAATGGGCTCTTCACAAGAGAAGGTTGAAAGGAAAAATGCCTTTGCTGTTCCATGCTATTTAGCTGAGGAGGACTAAATCTTTGAGATTTTAATTTACATTTAATCTTCTGCCAAGCTTATTAAGAATTGTCAACAGTTTGGACACTGTAAATGTAGCATGGCTGTTTAATATCAAAAGGAAATCAGACCCTGAGCCTAAAAATAAAAGAACCCTAAATTTGCCATTTAAAGCACAATGAAGGCTTTCTTGCTTCTTTATATTATTATTATTATTATTATTATTATTATTATTAAGAAAATTCCTTGTTCTTCGTTCACACCAGTGCTTCATTCCACACCGTTTTCCTTGTTTAGTTTCCTTTCTTTAAGTTTCTTCCCTTAAATGAATTGAACTCCCTCCCACAAGCTTAAAGATTTCTAAATCAACACATAGAAATCGGAGCCTGCTTATCAAGTTTTCGCTCCTCTCCTGGCAACCCGTTTGAAAGGGCCCAAACAATGAGTTGATTTACATTATACTCACTTCACCCTGAACTCTATTCGAATGCTGGAAACTTTCAATAATTCACCTTGGGTTATCTTTATGTCTGTGGGGGAACCAATCCTTCCAGCTTTCAAGTTTTTGGCCACTTCATTTTAAATCCTGAAACAGAAGAAAGAAAGTAGATGGTCTCCCCCTCCCCAGAGTTCAAGTAATTGTCTAGTTGAACTGAAAGTAAAGGATTTGTGCTGCCCAATTTTGCACCCCATTTAATGCCCCTAATTACACAGGGACCCTGTCGTCGGGTTTCCCATCCCTTCAGGAAGCTGTGTCCTTGCTTACATGCTGATCAGTGCTTCGTATCCCTTGCATACCTGTCCCTTATTTCAGCCCTCCCCCTCTTCCTAAGCAGGTTCTTTCCCCATTCAATTTAGCCAGCAATGGCTTTTGTAAGGGAAGGGACTTTGTGGCTGGTGGAAATGTACATTTTCATTGATTTAGTGGCATTTTAACAAGATTGTTGAGTTATATATACTCTGACTTTGGTTACATATGTGAACTCTTCATCAGGGGGAAAATAATCTTTATAGCATTATGTCTCCCCTCAACTTTAATTAAATGAGCTGTAAGGGGTTATAATTTACCAACCTTTATACTTTCAGATAAAGTAAGTTGGTGCATTTCTTCCAAAGAATAACTATTTTACTTCAAACTATGTGAGTTAAGTTTGGGCAAGGTACACACATACACACTTTTCACGTCCTCAGTGTTGACATATTTTAGACAATATCATAGTTAAGTATTGTATTAATGACTGGAGAGCAATAAAGCCACTTAACAAATATTTTGAGAACAGAGCATTGTGTGTTCTTCTGCTATATACACTTTATAGGAGGCATGACATGCTTTCTTTAGTATGTAATTATTAAATGAAATGTGTTGCCAGTGACATGTGACATGTGTTTTAGTATGAATACCCTGAAAGTCAGATTTAGCAAAGTTTTTCCATTCTTAAAATTCTAACTTGTTTTGTAGGGAGGTTACTTTCATAAAGGTGGTGGTAGATGATTTCTAGTAGAAGAGAAATGATCTTATCTTTGTGACTTCTTTAGTTAGTCTATGCTCTGAAAGCATGGGTATTTTAAAATTAAAGGTCAGCTAATGGCTATGGGATCTTAGGTAGTATTTAGAGTTTCCCTCCCCCATTGCCTTAGCCAAAAATTTTAAGAAAATATATCTAGTTTAATTCTATGTTTTTATTTCATGTGTGAACAGCCAGATTAAAAACAATCTGTCAGTATTCCTTTCTTTCTTTCTCTCTTTCTTTCTTTTTCTCCTTCTTTCTTTCTTTACTTTTTCTTCTTTGAGAAAGGGGTTTCTTACTGTCCTGGATCTCACTCTATAGACCAGGCTGGCCTCAAACTCAGAGATCTGCCTGTCTCTGCTACCCAAGTGCTGGGATTAAAAGTGTGTGCCACAACCACCTGGCTATGGCCAGTATTCTTACTTCAAATAATTAAATGTACCTTTTTAGCAGCATTCTATTTATAATCTATACCTTAAAAATTTTATACTTTGAAATGACTTTCTTGTTTTCCTTAATATAGTAATTTAAAATACAAATAATTTAGTGATTTCACTTATTTCTCTCCTTATTTTCTGACTTAATTTTTAGGCTATGTTTGTTTTGGAAATTGAGTTTGTCAGAGTACAAAAAGATTTAAAAGTTGGGGCTTTCTCTTTCTTCTGTCTGTCATCTGTCTGTCTCTCTTTCTCTCAGTACAGATAAGTATGCCTCTTACCTTTAAAAAATTACATGCATTTTTGTCTTGTTTAATTAAGATTATAGCAAAAAGGAAAAAATCTTTTAGTTAGAATATCTTTTCATATAACTAGACTTGCCAGGTAAAATACTAGATAACCAGTTAAATTTGAATTCAGGCTAACAGCAAATACTTTAAAAATATAAATATACCTTCCACAAAATTTGGATCACATTTATACTAAAGTTTTTCAACGGGCCTTTTTAAAGGTAAAAATTTAATGGAAGCCTCAATTTTCTATTTTACTTTTTAAAAACTAATTTTTAAAATAAAAATAAAATTATATCATTTCCCCCCACTCTCTTTTCAACTCTCCCCATGTCTACCCTCACTTCCCTGCCACACTCCTCAATTTCCTGACCTCTTTTTCTTTAGTTGTTATTGCTTACATAGATATGCATGTTAGGGAGGCACTCTACCAGACATATCCCTGGGCCTGATGTTTAAACTTCTGATAATTTTTTTAAGACTCTAGAAAAGTACAGATTACTGTAGAATAAGAACATTATAAAGTGCCTCGGTGGTGTCACATGCCTTTAATTCCAGTACTTGAGAGACAGAGGCAGGCAGATGTTTGTGAGTTCAAGGCTAGCCTGGTCTACAGATCGAGTTCTAGGACAGTCAAAGTCAGGACTGTTACACAGAGAAACTCTGTCTCGAAAACCAAAGGGGAAAAAAAAAAGTGCCCAGGTAGAAATGACCACATTACTCTCCAGGAGGACAAAGCAGTTTATACTCCAACAGACAGTGGCTGAATCAGCCTCAGGTCATACCATTGTGGAATTACACACACATACACACACACACACACACACACACACACACACACACACGTGTGCGCGCAAGTGTACGCTTGTGGCTTTTATAAGGAAGAAATCATTCTTCTTCTTTCTCTTCTTCCTCATCTTCATTTTGAGATGGTCTCATGTATCCCAGGCTAGCTGAAACTCACCTGCAGTTGAGGGAGGATTCCTGGGTTTTTTCCCTCCCTCCCTCCCTCCCTCCCTCCCTCCCTCCCTCCCTCCCTCCCTTCCTTTTTCCTTCCTTCCCTTTCTTTTGAGACAGACAGGGCTTCTTTGCATAGCCCTGGCTGTCCTGGAACTCACTTTGTTGACCAGGCTGGCCTCAAACTCAGAGATCTGTCTGCCTCTGCTTCCCAAGTGTTGTGACTAAAGGTGTGCGCCACCATAGCCTGGCTCAGAGTCTTAACTCTGCTTTGAGGGGAGGAAATGCAAGCTGGTGAGTTCATTGGTCATAGATGTTTCTAGAATATGGCCTCGGGGGAGCAGAGACAACTTTATCTCATGTTTTCTTGCTTGCTTGTTCTCTCTCTCTCTCTCTCTCTCTCTCTCTCTCTCTCTCTCTCTCTCTCTCTCTCTCTCTCTCCTCCCTCCTCTCTCCCTTTCTTTTTTCCCATCCCTCTTCACCCTTCTTTCTTTATTGCCTTCCTTTTTTTTGTTTTTGTTTTTGTTTTTGACAGGGTCTCTCTACATAGTTCTGGCTGTCTTGGAACTATGTAGACGAAGCTGGCTTTGAATTCACAAAGATCTACCTGCCTCTGCCTCCTGAATGCTGGGATTAAAGGTGTGTGCCACCACACCTTCTTTGTTCCTTCTCTCCCTTCCTTTCTTCCTTCTTTCCTTTCTACCTTTTCTTATACTGAGTCCCAGACTGGCCCTGCACTCATGGCAGTCCTTTTGCCTCAGCATCCACATATTGGATTACAGGAGTGTGCTACCACACCCAACTTATAATGATGTTTTAAATGTTATGTTTGGTTTTGTTCAGAAACATTCAATCAGCAAATGCTGAGTGCCTCCTTGTGTTCATTTGAATTATTAAAAATAAGTCTGAGTATAGTAATGATGAGTCATAATTCCAGAACATAGAATCATAAAAGAAAACTGAAACTATCCTTGTGTTCTTACTTTAGGGAAAATAAAGTCTTTGCTTGAAAAGTAAATTACCCCCTCCCCCATCACCCTGCTGTTATGTTGCTACAATTAACTATTTAAAAATGATTAGGAATTAGTTTGTCATCTTACAATGCTTTAAAGTATCTTAAAATAGTGTAAACTTTAGTCTCTGGGTATACATGTATTTACTCAGAATTCAGTATCTATTTTTGTTTAAAACTGTCCTGAGAATAGAGATTAGTTTGTCCTTATAGTTACTGATTATTTCATATTCTCTGTGTTTAGAAAAAGTCAAGAGCTCAGTAATGCTATTCCCTGGACTTTCAGGAAAGTGGCAGATTTTTTTTTCTGTTTTAACTGCACGTGAATTCACAATACACTGAAGAGATTTAAAACGGAGAAAAGAATCGCTGTCTTTTTAAAACTTGGAGGGCTGGTGAGATGTCTCAGCTTGTGGGTAAGAGCTCCTGTCACCAAGCCT
This sequence comes from Peromyscus eremicus, assembly GCF_949786415.1. Classification (NCBI taxonomy): domain Eukaryota; kingdom Metazoa; phylum Chordata; class Mammalia; order Rodentia; family Cricetidae; genus Peromyscus; species Peromyscus eremicus. The sequence goes on from NC_081430.1 coordinate 65,755,065, forward strand.
GATGACCTGAGTTTGATGCCCAGAACCCACGAGGTGGAAAGAGAACCAGTTGCTCCTTGACCTAACTGCATACTGTGGCACATGTGTGCTCCCCCTAACAAGTGAATAAATGGAAAAAATTTCTTATTAAAAAATTCTTATTAAAAAAGATTTTTTTCAAAAGCAAAGGTAATGATTGTTAGACTTCATTAATTGTTCAAAGTTTTTGTTTAAAACTCTTACCTATAGATTCTGTGTATAAAGTCATTAGTTTTTAAATTTTTTTATTTATTTCTTGAATCAACAAATTCTTTTTGAGATGCTGATGCAGGCTGTGGATCTCCCTTAAAAAATACATTTCTCATCCTTTAATTCCAGCACTGGGGAGGCAGAAGCAGGCAGATCACTGTGAGTTTGAGGCCAACCTTGTTTATAGAGTGAGTTTCGGGACAGCTAGGGCTATGTAAAGAAACCCTGTTTCGAAAAAAGCAAATCAAAAGAAAAACAACAACAAACAAAGAAACAAACACCGACATGTCTCACACACTCTTCTGATGCCTGTCAGGGAACCACTGGGCTCCACCTGGGGAGTGAGCTATTACATTTGTATGCTGCACTAAAACGGGACTCATTTCAGAAGTATTCGTTGGAGTTTAGTCAAGGAAAACATCTTTACTCTCTGGTTCAATAGTCTCCCTTAACAAAAATTAATGTAGAAAAAGAATGGTTAAATCTTGTCTGACTACACTGTTGTGTTCTATTTTTAAATTAAGATGATAATCTTCATCAAAGAGAAAAACCATGCAGTACTGTTCAAGTTCAGAGTAGGACTGAATGTTGGGATTTCCATTTCTCTGGCTAGTTCTGGCTATGCTGGGTTTGTGATACCATTTGCCAAATGCTTTGATTTTGTCTAGGTTAATGTCATAAGACTTCTGCCAATATATCGGAACATCTCAAGCAGTTTTGTGCTATCGCTAGTGGAATCCCCAATTTTAAAACCATTTCATTACTCGAGTCAATATTTAGTAAAACGTGTGTGTGTGTGTGTGTGTGTGTGTGTGTGTGTGTGTGTGTGTGTAATGCTGGAAATAGAATACAGGACCTTGTACATGCAAGCCATACGCTGTACATCCTCAATACTCAAGGCAGTATTTATTTTAGAATGTTTGGAAAGCCATTCACAGCAATCCAGACCTCAGTAGTGTCTGGACTGAGTTGAAACTCAGTAGAGTTTTGGGCCATCAACACTGCTTTCTTCCAAATCTCATCCATGGCTTCTACTTAAAGACACCCCCCCCCCCAATTTCAACATTGTAAATCTGTCCCTTAAAAATGATTTTTTTTTAAGCCTTTAACTCATAGTGGGGATCTTTGAGTGTCTGCTTCCTCAGTGCTTCTCTTGTTTTCTACAAGACATTTATCAAGATCTTTCTTATTTAGACCAGGGAGGGGAATGATGCAACTGGGCTGCAGAAGGAACAAAGAAGTTAGGATAAGACCCTGATAGTGAAGATAGCAGAGATGATTCAATAGTCTGAGGCAATCTGTGTAGACATCAGAGCTAATCTATCCCTGCACTGAGGCTTGACATCAGAGCTAATCTATCCCTGCACTGAGGCTTGTGACAAAGGCTGGGACGCCTGAGGCCTTGCTGGGTATGTTGATGGAGGCACTGTATTCCTAACTCCTCTGTGTTGTAGTAAGGATGTATAAGGAAAGTATATCAGAGTGTGGAGGGGCTGGGAAAAAACACAGCTCCACACCAACATGTTAGCCAAAGAAGAAAAGCATAGATCTTTGTTCAGACATTTGTACTTTTACAGCCTAAGGAGAAGGCACACCAAAAAATACCTCTCCATCACAGTTGCATTTAGGAGGGATGTTGGGTTATCTGGTGGGATTCCATCCAGGAGGGATGTTGGGTTATCTGGTGGGATTCTATCTAGGAGGGATGGTTGGTTAATTAGCTGGTGGGATTCCAAAATGACTCTAGCTTGTGTCAAGTTGACATAAATTGAGTAACAAGCCAAAGCATGTAGGTGCAACCATCTACTGATGAGTGAGAGCTTCAGGACTGTGAAATACTCTTAATGATTCCAGCTGAGTCTATGCTGTTAATCTTATGCTCCTACTAAATGCTAGAAACACTCCATTTTACAATTCTTTCTGCAATTCTCAGTGTTGCATGCATGGGTTTTTCAGAATTATTAATCAGGCTTTTACTTTTTCTCTATTCCTTTAAAGAATTGTCCTTTCCCATGCTTGAGAATAACATTGACCTTGTTGAGTTTCAGTATCTCTTGCTCCATGAATTCTGTCTGTCCTAGAGAGCCAGGCTTTTCTTTTGGAGTAAATTGCTGTTCATTAGTGTCTGTCTTCTTGGGGTACACAGCTCTAAGAAACTGAATAGTGCTGGGTAGTGGTGGTGCATGCCTTTAATCCCAGCACTCAAGAGGCAGAGGCAGGCGAATCTCTGTGAGTTTGAGGCCAGCCTGGAATACAAAGCTAGTTCCAGGACAGCCAAAGTTATACGAAGAAACTCTGTCTTAAAAAAAACAAAACAAAACAAAAAAAAAAAACACCCTGAAGAGTAAAAGAATTTATGAAACTGGTGCAGGTAAATTTTGCTGAAACTAAAGCCTTGGGACCAAGAATTTGTATTCTTCTCTTATTTAGGGTTTTCTAAGGATTTGATGATGAAATATGTTTTCCTTCTAGTCCTAACCTGATTGCTAGACTGTATTACTTTATTTAGTGTTTGAACAATGTCCTGTGACCTCCCTTCATCCTTCCTGTTTTTCTTTTTCCTTCACTCTATCCTTCCCTTTTCCCTTTTCTCCCATCTTTTTGCTTCACAGTGGCCTACAACATTTGGTAATTTAACAATATCAACCCTTTCCTAGAATTTCTTCTTGACTGTCAATTGGGTCAAGTGTCAGTTTTAGATATGTACACTTGTGGTTTTAAAGTGAACTTTTAAGTATCCGTAATTATTATTGATAGGGAGCTAAAGGTTCAAAAGCTACAGCATCATCACATCTTTTATCTTCTTTCCTTTACTTCAAACTTTCTATTTCCTCTCTGTGGTGGTTGGAGTGAGAATGCCCCCCACAGGCTCATATATTTGAATAGTTGGTTCCCAGTTGGTGGAACTGTTTGGGAAGAATTAGCAGGTGTGGCCTTGTTGGGGGAGGTGTGTCATTGGGGTGGGCTTTGAAATTTCAAAAGACCCATGCCATTCCCAGTGTGTTCTCTCTCTTCCTCTTGCTTATGGTTTGGGATGTGAGTTTTCAGCTGTTTCTGCCTCCAAGCTTTCATTCTGCCATCATGGATTCGAATCTTCTGAAACAATTAAATGTTGTTTTGTTGTTGTTTGTTTTTTTGTTTGCTTGGTCATGGTATTTTATCACAGCAATAGAAAAGTAAGACACTCCCTTAACTGTTTCTTATTAGTAAATTTTCTAGCCATCCCATGGTGCCACTTCACAAATCATTTTGGAATAAAAGTTCAAACAAAAAGTGATACATGAGTTGATGCTAATGTAGTACAAATTTCATGTGGTCATATGACATCTCTGTGCTCTGTGTGAAACAGAACTATTCAGTGGTTGAAAGTCAGTTCAGTTGCTATGACCTAAGTAGACTCAACATGAAGGCATACTACAATTTGATTAAGAGGTGGTAGGGTATAGTGGCTGGGTTAGTTATACAAAAGGTGTGACATTGTTACATCTTTTGTTTTTACTGACACCTGTGCATTGTTTATTCTTTTAAATTCATTCTTGTCTCTTGCTGTCCTCATTGGTGTTTTAATTGTTTTAAGGCTCATCAGATAGCCATCTTTCCTGAGAAGGAAGGGTGGTTGGCTTCAAGGGTAAGATGTGGCCATGACTGAGAGCTGCTGTGACATATAACACTTCTAGATGTTTCTGTAGAGGATGTTACCTCTTTGGACACCTTCTGTGTTGCATGTAGGACTTTCTTGTCTTTTGTGTGTGTGTGTGTTAACCAGTGCTTGTCTTTAAGTCTTTTATTTCATAATGATATCCAGTCCCAGAGTGAAAGGAGAGGAAAATGGCTGAAGAGCCTCAGACAAGTTTGGATTAAAATGAGTCAAGTGAGAGGCTGAGTGCTGACTGGCAAAAATCAGTCTTTCTTAGGTCATAAATCCTTTGTTTTTCTTATAAAAATATCAATCCCTATTAAGCTTCTTTTTCAATTTAGAGTTACTTGCTTTAACAAAAAGAGTAGGAATTTAAAAGTTGGACTTATAAAATGGATTAAGTATATATCACTGTTACTTATTTTGAAACAATTATTCAAATGTGGTCCTAAAACATTGAGTTCCTCTGAGCTAGCAATTACATTTTAAAACACATAACCTTAAAAATTGGGGCTTGGAGTTCCTACATGTTTATTTGCATCATTTCCACCATCTCTCTCCTCCCTCCAACTCTTACCATTCCCCCAACTCTCTCTCAAATTCATGACCTCTACCTTACTTTTTATTGTCACATATATACATCTGTATGTACACACACTCTATCTATCTATCTATCTATCTATCTATCTATCTATCTATCTATCTATCTATACTATGTACTCAGATATATACATTTAGTGTTTCTCATCTGTATATGTGTTTAAGGCTGCTTGGCATTGGGTAACCTCTCAGAGGGTTAATCCCTGGAGAAGACTGAGTGAGTCTCTCTCTCTCAGTAGCTATTAATTGCCTATAGTTCTTCATCTAGGGGTGGGCCCTGTGAGATTTCCTCCATCTGCTTAGACATGTCAACTGGTGTTGTCATTATATGGGTCTTGTTTAGGTGACGTAGTTTTGAGATTTTTATGGGAGCAGCTTCCCTATCATATATAGAAGATACTATCTCTCAGTTGTTGTCTGGTCTTCTGGCTCTTACAGTCTCTCTGTTCCATCTTCCGTAATGTTCCCTGAGCCTTAAGTGTATGGTTTGCATTGTAGATGCATCAGCTGTGGTTGGGAACCTCAAGGTCTGTTCTCTCTTGACCAGTGGTAGATTTCTGTAATCATCCCCATCTGCTACACCAAGGAGCTTTTTTTGATGAAGGGTGAGAGCTACACTTACCTATGGATATAAGTATTTAGAACGCAAATGGTAATTATACTGGTTTAGGAAGTAGGTTCTCCTTTAGAGACCATAACCTCACCATACATTGGTAGTTGGTTAGGTTTACAGTACCAGTCATGAATTCCCTACTATTGAAGTAGCCTTAAATCCAATTAAATAGCTGTTAGTTATCCCTAAGATACAAGTGACAGTATCGCACCATGGGATATATCTTGTTGGGCTGGTCATTGTTATTGTCCATAGGCTTTGTATTTAGGTAGGACTCTTGATTGCTTTTCTGCCTGGACAGTTTGCATAGCATCTTTGAAAACTATTGTAAATTCATAGCTGATTATAATAACTTGAGGACAAGGTGTTTTGATTGTGTCAGTTTAAAGAAAGTGGTGTATTTTAAGAACCTTTCTAAGAAGTGTGTAGCAAGGAGATGTCTCAGTCTATAAAAGTCCTATGGTTCAAGCCTAAGAACCTGAGTTCGGATCCCCATATCCACATTTAGAGATACCTTGGTTGTGAAAACATGATTCTTGAGATTACAGTTGATCTTGTTCAACTGTTATTGGTCAGCTCAGGAAGGAATGTCTGTTGAGACAGCCTATCTCCAAAGATAGTCTGTCTGGCCTTGGAGAGACTGCAGGTGAGATACATAGTCCCATATAGCTGCCACAATTTCCTTATTCCCAAGCTCCTCACCCTTCCTCTATATAGGGTTGCAATCAGCTTTCTCCCCTGGCAGGCTCCTTCATTTCCCAAGGGAGAGGTTGCTCTCACTGTGTGTTCTGATAAATACAGTCTAATCTGTTGAAGTCATACTTTGGTCTCTTTCCTATCTCTGTTTTTTTTTTTTTTTTTTTTTTTTTTTTTCAAGACAGGGTTTCTTTGTGTAGCTTTGCACCTTTCCTGGAACTCACTTGGTAGCCCAGGCTGGCCTCGAACTCACAGAGATCTGCCTGCCTCTGCCTCCCGAGTGCTGGGATTAAAGGCGTGCACCACCACCACCTGGCCTGTCTCTGTCTTTTTACTCTGCACTCAGAAATCTCTTTTTTTGTTTTGTTTTGTTTTCTTTTTTTGAGACAGGGTTTCTCTGTGTTGTTTGGTGCCTGTCCTAGATCTCACTCTGTAGACCAAGCTGGCCTTGAACTCACAGAGATCCACCTGACTCTGCCTCTCCAGTGCTGGGATTAAAGGCATGCACCACCACTACCCGGCTGCACTCAGAAATCTAACAGACATATAAATTGGGCACAGAGATCCACCTGCCTCTGCCTCCCAAGTGTTAGGTAATAAGTTTTAGGCCTCCTGAAGGCCTCTCCACCAATGTAGCAAATCAAATCAAACCGAATCAGGAAAAGCCCAGGTTTAATGGGTAAAGCATTCCTGGGTGATTCCCAGACCCTCAGAGAGGAGACAGGGCTGAGAGGCTGGAAGAACCACGGGTCTGTTTTGGGGAGGATGCCACTTATATACCCTGTGAGAGTGGTCTTGAGCCTTTCTGGGGGAGGAGCTGTGTTTAGTGGGCTTTGAGGGGGCGGATTTGGGGAGGAGTTGTGTTTGGCGGGCTTTAAAGGGGCGGGTTTAGGGAAAGAGAGGGGAGAAGTGTTGAGGTGAATCTTCCACCAGACTCCTTCCAAAAACTAGGATCAAAGGCGTGTTCCACCATGCCCAGCTTCCACATTATTTTTTGAGACAGGCTCCCTCACTGAAGCTGGAGCTCACTGATTCAGCTAGACCAGAAATGTTCAGCAAGTCCCAAGGATCCTTCTGTCTCTACTTACCCTGCACTGGTATTACAGGCAAATGCCCTCATCAGCTAGTAACCTCATAGATTTTTGCAAACTGTTTGGAACTCCAGTTTGGGGCATGGTTGCAGGGTCCAAGGAGGGCAATCAGTGGTTTTACTTGGGAGAATGCTGCCTGTGCCTCCTTCATGATCATTGGAAGAAAAACAGGGATGAAAATGAGCAGGGCCACAATAAGAAAGCAAAGTGATTTTCTATTGTTTATAGGTATGGGGTAGATGTCAACAGACTCAGGGGTAAGTAATTGCAGGTATTTGCCCATCCAGTGGGAATTACAGATCTAGGGCCTGGGCTGATTCTGCCCTGGGATCCAATGTATTCATATCACATTTCTCTTTCCGGCCTGTCTAACCTGTTCTGGAAGGAGACACTACCAACAGCTGTCTGCCCAGATAGGGCCGAATAGCCCCAAAGCAGTCAGCGCCAATGTCTCTAAACAATGATCCTGGTTCTCAACCCCCACCCCATTTTCACTTTGTGTTTTCTTTTTAAAGGTGGAATAGTACCTAGTAAATTGCTCAAATATTTTTCTGTAAGATTTCAGACTATTGACCGAGAGCATTTAGAGAGGTTGGCTGTAGATGTCATTGTAAATAGAAGAAAATACAATTGAGAACACAAGGGACAGTGGTGCACAGTTGTTGCTCCAACACTGGGGTGTTGAAGCAAGAGGAGCATAAGTCTGAGGCCAGCCTGGGCTACATAGTGACACCTTGCCTTAAAGAAGGAGGGGGAGGGAAAGAAGAGGAGGAGGAAGTCCAGGAAAGGAGAGAGAGAGAGAGAGAGAGAGAGAGAGAGAGAGAGAGAGAGAGAGAGAGAGAACAGCTTCTTACTGATTTCCATAGTGGCTGCCCCAGCTTACACTCCCTCCAGCATTTGTCAACATTTGTTTTCTTGATGATAGCCATTCTCCCTCTTGAAGTAGTTCTTTTGTTTCTTGTTTGTTTTGTTTTGCTTTTCCTAGACAGGGTTTCTGTGTGTCACAGCCCTAGTTGTCCTGGAATTTACTTTGTAGACCAGGCTGGCCTTGAACTCACAGAGGTTGGCTTGCATCTGCCTCCCCAGTTCTGGGATTAAAGGCGTCTGCCACCACCGCCACTACCACCTGGCTCTCGAGATAGTTTTAATCTGTGTTTCCTTGATAGCTAATAATTTTGATAACTTACAAATATTTATTAGCCATTTGCATTTCTTCTTTTGAGAACCCTGTTTAATTCTAGTCTTAGGGTTTCTATTGCTGTGAAGAGACACCATGATCACGGCAACTCTAATCAAGAAAACATTTGAGTTGGTTCACTTACAGTTTCAGAGGTTCAGTCCATTATCATCATGATGAGGAGCATGGTGGCATGCAGGCAGATGTGGCACTGGAGTAGTAGCTGAGAGTAGAGTCCTACATCTTGCAGGCAACAGGAAGTCAACTGAGACATTGGGTGGTATTTGAGCATAGGAAACTTCAAAGCCCACCCCCACAGTGGCACACTTCCTCCAACATGGCCATACCTACTCCAACAAAGCCACACTTCCTAATAGTGCCACTCCCTATGAGATTATGGGGGCCAATTACATACAAACCACCACATTCCACTTCCTAGCCCCCATAAGCTTGTAACAATATCATAATGCAAAATGCATTTGGTCTAACTTCAAAAGTCCCCATAGTCTATCACAGTCTCAACAATGTTTAAAAGTCCAAAGTCTCTTCTGAGATTCATGCAATCTCTAAACTGTAATTCCCTATCAAATCAAAATAAAAAAGGCAGATCACATATGTCCAACATATAATGGTACTGAATGTACACTGCCATTCCAAAATGCAGGAAGGGGAGCATAGTGAGGAAATACTGGACCAAAGCAAGACAGAAAACCAGCTAGGCAAACTCCAAACCCTGTGTTTCCATGTCTGCAAAACACTCTTCAGATCAACAACTCCTTTGAGCTTTGTTAACTGCAAAACAATTCTTTCTCCTGGACTGGTTCTACTCCTTGTTAGCAGTTTTCCTCAGCAGGTATCTCATGACTCTGGGATCTCAAACATCTTAGGGTCTCCAAGACAATCCAGGCTTTAACTTCACAGCTTCATGCAGTGGCTTCCCTACTAGGCCTCCATTCAGGGACACCCCCAACACATGCCTGGCCTCAGCAGCTTTCTTTAGGCTCAGAGACAAGTTGCATACTTTGTCTCTTCTATCAATAACTCTAAAGCCAGAACCATGTGGCTGAAGCTGCCAAATTCTGCTGTTTACTGGGGCTGGAACATGGCCCCCTTGTTCAATTACACTTCCACCAGCTTTCTGTCCTTTACAGTCTAAGCTTGGCTGTCCTGAAACTGGTTCTCTAGACCAGGCTATCCTCAAACTCAGAGATCCACCAGCCTCTGTCTTCTAAGTGCTGGGGATTAAAGGCTTGCCCCACCACACTGGGCTCTAAGCTTTTCTTTAGTTCCTTTTCACAAGTTGGAAACTTAGCTGGGTGGGATCTTGCCCTAAAGTCCCTGTTCCCTTTATTCCATTTCTTAATTCTTGAATTCTCTCCTTGAACACAGAACTTAGCTCCATTCCACTTCCTGGTGCTCTTTTTCTCCTCAAAAATTTGTATTTTGTAATTTACCTTGCTCAGCTTGCTCCTTTCCATTTTACATCTTCATCAGAGTTAACCCTAATAACCACACAACAGAGTCTATACTAGGCTGTTTCACTTTAGCCTCAAGCAGATTCTTCAGATAAAGGCAAAAAGCAGCCACTTTCTTCACCAAAATATCACAAGACCAGGCTCTATGCCACACACTAATATTCTCTGTGAGAGCCAGAATTCCTTTTTCAGTTTTAATTACTATCCCTAAGAGATCCATGAAACAAATGGTTGCCTCTGACCTGCAGGCCTTTGACCAAAAACAGTTCTTGAAATTCTGGAGGCTGTTGTTTATGGGAGATAACAAGCCACATGTTTCTCTCCCCTAAACAAGTTTGTGTGACCCATCTGTACTGGGTATGCTTGACCACACGTGGGAGGGAGGTTCACAGGCAGGAAATATGTCAGGATATGTGCTAGCCCCTGACTGGACCTGATGGGCCCAATGCAAACCATTACTCGGGGCCATCTTTGGAAACCTGGAGATGAACCTGGCCAGAGCCCATCCACCTGGCCAGTATTTAATGAAAGCTTGCTTCAAATTTGTTTTTAAATTGTGGTAGTAGTCTTATTCTTGACTCGTGGGATTAACATTTTCCTTTGAGACCTCTTGATCCTTACAGTTCATCAAATCACATTCAGCACCACTGTCTTCCATGCTCCTACTAGTATGGCCTATTAAGCAGTGCTTGAAGCATTCCCCTGCTTTCATAACCCAAAGTACCAATACAAAAACATGGTTAGGCCTATCACAGCAATATTCCGCTCCCTGGTACCAACTTCTGTCTTAGTGGTGCTGGAGTAGTAGCTGAGAGTCCTACAACTTGCAGCAACAGAAAGTCGGCTGAGACACTGGGTGGTATCCTGAGCATAGGAAACCTCAAAGCCTGCTCCCACAGTGACACTCTTCCTCTAACAAAGCCACACCTCCTAATAGTGCCCCTCCCTGTGAGATTTGGGGCCCAATTACACTAAAACCACCACAATTCCTTAGCCCAGTTTTAGACTTTTTCCCCTTCTTGTGGTCCTGGTACATCTGAACTGTCAGAAGCTTTGAATATCTGCAAGAGATTGGCACAAAATTGTGCTGTCAACATCCTGTCATGGGAGAGAGAAGAGCTCACAAGTCCACTCCTGCCCTCTGAGGGTTTATAGGTAGTTAGTGGTTGCTGAGTGTGTGTGTGGGGGGCATTTTTGTCAGTGGGTAAGTTGCCTGTGCTCTTGTAACTAACCCCTCACCCGTGTTCCTGAAAACAACCCTTATTATATTCATTGGGTAACACATGAAAGTGGAAAGAGGCTGCTTAGGAAGAGAAACTGGATAAGCATATGGGGTGGACAAAGGAGGGCCATAGGTAGTGAATATGATCAAAGTAATCCATGTATGAAAATGTTATAATGAAATCCATTACCACATATAACTAATATATCCTAGCAAAAAAACTTAAAAAAGAGAGGGACTAAAGATGTCATTATGTATTTAAGTAAGTGGAAAACATGACTCAGTTAACTGATATTGCTATTTATATAGAATTTGTAAGTCATATACTACATATTATTAAGTACATATGAATTTAAATAAACTGATAACAATATAGAAAAGCATTTTAATTTTTCACCCACAGTAGAAATATCTTTTATTTTAAGTAAGCGTTCACACTTCAGTTAGCCTATGCTTCATACCAACACCCAAAGCTTGGAATAGAATCTTTAGGAAGGATGGTGTGATGCTCTGTGCTGACTGGGAGAGCAGGAGCCGTCTCCCCTTCTTGGACACTTTACCCTGTACTGCTCCAGAATTCCCCCATTCCTGCCCAACGAGGGGCTATAACAGAATTTTAGAAACTGGATATTTATGGAGAGGCCACTTACAGAAATCCATACAGTCTAGAGAGAAGGGAGGCACAGTACTCTGACATGCTGCAAAGCTCAGTCTTCCCAATTAAAGGCTCTCTCTGCAGTCCCACCAGGCCTAACTAGCTGCATCTTACTCTTTCAGATAAAACCTTTCAACTAGATGATATTCTCCCCCAATCTCATCACAGAACTTTGACACAGAAATGCCTGTATTTTGCATAAAGCTGTCTACAAGAAAATGTGTTAGGATATTTTTATGAAATGAGAGATACTAGCACTTTTTCCAGGTAAATTTTGTAAACTTTTACTTTGCTTTTTTTCTAATTTTTTTTTTTAACGTATAACAGTGTTTTGCCTGCACAAGTGGATGTGCTACACATGTATGCCTGGTACCCACAGAGGCCAGAAGAGTTGAGTGGATCCCCTGGGGCTGAAGTTACAGGTGGTTGTGAGCCATCATGTGGATGCTGGGAATCAACACCAGGTCCTCCAGAAGAGCAGCCAGTGTTCTAAACCACTGAACCATCTTTCCAGCCTCCCTGATTTGCTTTTAAAAATCTCAAGGGAAAAAAAAAATATCTCAAGGGAAGACACTTGAATGGAATATTCCTGTACTTGAGTGTCAGTTTGTAGGTATTGACATTTGCAGTGAGAGACCAGAGCAGGCCGAGAAATGACTGTCTTTCATTACACAAATGTCAAAGTGCATGCAAGACTGGCAGCATCAGTGCACCCACTGTGCAGCTACTAATTTAAAGTATGTGTCTCTGTTTCTCAGGAGCTCTTGATGAGTTCCCTGTTCCTTGATTTTTCCGTTTTGTAGAACTAAGATCAGATCAGCATTCTGCACTGTGGAGAGTCTGTGAGCCACCACTAGGCAGGTCCTCCCTCTCCGGGCTTTTTCAAGGGCATGCTGAACCACCTGGAAAAGAGAAGGACCAAGACTGTCAGCTTAGGGAAGATGTACATAGGCATGCCTAAATTCAGTCATTAGGGAAATCTAATGATGTTCTTTGCTGTACTTGCTTATTCTCAGAGGAACTGCCCAACTGTGGTGGTTTGAAGGAAAACGGTCCCCAAAGGGAGTGGCACTATTAGGAAGTGTGGCCTTGTTGGAGCAGGTGTGCTCTTTTTGGAGGAAGTATATCACTGTGGAGGTGGCCTTTCAGGTCTCATATATACTCAAGCCATGCCCAGTAAGGCAGACCACTTCCTGTTGCCTTTGTGTCAAAATGTAAAACTCTCAGCTCCTTCTTCAGCACCATGTCTGCCTGCATGCTGCCGTGTCCCACCATGATAACAATGGATTGAACCTCTGAACTGTAAGCCACCCAATTAAGTGGAGAGAAAGTACTCAGAGTAGGACTGTGTTGGAAGAGCATTTATGACAGTGGGTATAATTGGAATGGTTAAATAGGTAAGGAGATGGTCCCAAGCTCAAAGCCAGTATTTCTATACCTGTGTCCCCTCACCACCTCATTTCTTCTAACCACAGAAAAGTCTGGGAGAGCAGAATAAGCAGAATGTTCTCCCTACAGCAGCTTCTTACTTCAGACATAGACTGCTTTGCTAGTTGGTTTAGCACCAACGTAGAAGAACAATCTAGAAGAGGCCATCTCCCTGGGCTTTTCTTGACTGGACAGATATGTTCAGAATTGGAGTCATTTTGATATGAGAGGAACTCAAAGGAGAAAGCCTTTCCAGAACCCGGTTGCCTGGTTTCAACCCTCTCTCCACCACCTCTGGGACTTCATTTCCCCAATCTGACCTTGTCTTCATGATACAACCCACTCTTTTTGACACACAGAAAAGAAGGCGTTACCTTCTCACTCTCATTGTCAAGGGCTGAAGTGGCCTCATCCAACAGTAAAATTTTTGGCTTCCGGAGAAGAGCCCTGGCAATAGCCAGTCTTTGTTTCTGACCACCAGAAAGCTGCACTCCTCTTAGTCCGACTTGAGTGTTGTATTTCTGTTTCAGGAACAGGCCATTAACAAAGAAGGCACTTTAGCAACCGTGGGAGATAGATGTCTAAACAATTCAGATTTCGCTACTCTTGAAAAGATTGGTCCCAACAAGTGCTGAAATCTATTCTAGGTCCATTTTGCAAATAAATGTGAGTTGAGGAGTCAATATTCCACGTCATTTTGCACCCCTGACCTGACCCCAAGGCGCAGACCTTTGCTGTTATGCTTCTCTGAAGGAATTTCTTCTGACTTCCTTACTAGCCTCTCCCTCCCTTCCTTTCTTTTCTTTCATTTTCCTTATTGAGATGGAGTCTCACATAGCCCAGGCTGGCCTTGAACTCTTAATTAGCCAGTAATGACCTTGAACTTCTGACCTTCCTTTTTCACCTCTTGAATACTGGGATTATAAGCATGTGCCAGCATACCCCATTTATGTGGTGCTAGAGATTGAACCCAGGACATTGTGTGCCCTAGGCAAGCAGGTTACCAACTGAGCTACAGCCCAAGCTTTGACAAAGGAAACCTCAGAATTAAAACACAAGGGGGATAAATAATGAAGAAAAGTTCTTAGTCAACACAGATGAATTTATATTACCTGCCATTTTCAATTCAAAACAATTCAAAATATTTAAAACCACCAGGCAAAGCATGAGGTTTCCTCCTTCATAAATCCTTTGTGAGCATGTCCCCAGATGGCAGCCCTCACTGGCTATGTGCTTTCTGCAAGTCAGAGAGGCTGGCATTTATGTCCTACCCATACCGAAGCTCTTATGATGACATTCTGCTCCTCTCAGTGTCTCCATGATGTCCCTGCCACTGCCATAGAACTAACTTCTGTCCTCACTAGGGGTCTTTCTGGTTCTTCTGGGGTTTGTTGTTTTGTTTTGTTTTGAGCCAGGGCCTCAAGGAAATCAGTCTTAAACTTGCTGTGTAGTCGAGGCTGCTCTTGACCTCCTAATCTCCCTCCCTCTACCTCCCAATGCTGGGATTACATGTATACATGACCACACCCATAATGCTCCTTTCCTTGGATTCCTGGAAAAGCAAACAGAAGCCGAGCTTTCTCGCTGCTCCCCTATCTCTTTTACTGTTAATTAATTAAATGTGTGTGGTGTTGTGCTTGCATGTGTGTCTGTGAACCACATGTGTGCTGTGTCCTCGGAGGTCAGAAGAGTTTGTCATATTCCCTGGAACTAGAGTTATAGACAGCTGTGGGTCCTAGGAACTGAACCCAGACCCTCTGGAAGGACAGCTGTGCTCTTAACTGCTGAGTCATTTCTCTAGTCCACTTTTATTTTTTAATATAGATTCTAACTGTCACCCCAAGCTGGCTTGAGACTTGCAGGCCTCTAAAAGGTTACTTTCAACAGTTGTTTTTGTTCTTTAAAAATGCCATCCTTAGGGACAGTGCCAGAGGCTGTAATCTCAGCACTTGGGAAGTGGAGGCAGGAGAATCGAGAGGCAAGCTTAGCATACAGTCAACATTTCAAGATCTTATCTAATATATATATATATATATATATATATATATACACAAAAAAAAAGTCTATAAAAATTCACTTACTCTGTGTGTGTGTGAGTGCGTGTGTGTGTGTGTGCGTGTGCATGTGCGTGTGTGTGTGCGCGTGTGTGTGCACGTGTGTGTGCACGTGTGTGTGTGTGTGTGTGTGTGTGTGTGTGTGTGTGTGTGGCACTCATGCCCCACTGTGTGCACACTGAGGTCAGAGGACAAGCGTAGGAGAGGCTGTTCTCCTTTTTTCACCTTGTGTGTTCTGGGGACAGAACTTGGGTCCTTAGTGTTGATGGCAAGTGCCTTTACCTGATAAGCTAGCTCTCCAGCCTAAAAAACTAAATTGTTTTTTGATCCTGTCATTTCTCTGTCTAAAAACATCTAGAAGCACACCTATCAAGACAGTTCAAACGCTTTAGCCTGGGGATTTTCACATTTAGTACTGCTCTGTACTGGCCTCACTTCAATTCTTTATTGTTTGACATTATGTGTCAGGATCTTAAGATCTCCCTTGTGTCTAAAGCTTCTTTTAGGTATCTATATTGCTTCATGTCTTTATTTTATCTGCCCAGAACGGTTTTACCTTTCCCTGTCTGGAGAACTCCTATGTAGTCTTCAAAGTCCAGTTCAAAGGAATATCCTCTGTGCAGTTTTCCACTTGGGACTCTGACCACTGCTTTGTGTTTTGCCTCAGTAGAAGGCTTAGTCTCTTCTTGCTTGTACAGTCTTGAGCCAATTCTGCTTTGTTTTTGTTTTTGTTTGTTTGTTTGTTTGTTTTGTCGTTTTTTGAGACAGGGTCCTTCTGAGTGCTGAGATTATAGGCATGCCCCACCATACCCAGCTTACTTTCATTTTCATCTGTCTTTCAAATCCATTTTCTTATCACATTATATTTATGAATTTAGGCTTTTAAGAACTTATTCCCTAAACTCTCCTAATGGATCTCCTAACTGTCTCTTCACCACTCCATGTCATCACTCACATTGCTGCTGGATGAGTAAATATCCAATTTAAACATCATTCCTATCTGCAAACTTTCAGTAAGTCTTTAGCAACTATTACAGTTAAAATTTCTTTGTTTGCTGCGATGGTTAGTCTTAATTATCCACTAATCTAGACATCACGTGGGAAAGGAGTCCCAATGAGGGACTGTTTAGATTAGGGTGGCTTGTGGGCCTGTGTATGGGGAATTATCTTGACTATTTTAACTGAGGTGGGAAGACAAACCCTCTGTGGGTGGCAGCATTCCCTAGGAAGGGGTCCTGGCTTGTGTGAGTAGAGAAGGGAGCTGAGCACAGGCATGTATGCATTCTTTGTTTTCTGCTCTTGACCATAGATGTAAAGTGAAGGCTGCTTCAGATTCCTGCTACCTTGACTTCCCCAAGGTGATGGACTGTAACCTGGAACTGAGAGCCAAATAAATCCTTTCTACCTTAAGTAGCTTTCTTCAGGGTATTTGATGAAAGCTACAGGAACTGAATCTAAGCCTGACTATTTCAGTGCTTCATCATTCCTTCACACACTCATGAAATACTACATGTGTATATATTCTTCTCCCTAATCCACTCTGCATCCATTCTTACTTAAGACTTTTTTTTTTGAGACACTCTTGGTAAGACCCCAGGGTGGCCTCAGACATGCAGTCCTTCCTTTCACCCTCCTGAGTCCTGGGATTAGAGGTGTGATGCATTCTTCGTCACACGGGGCACCACTTATTCTGTGAGCACATCAGTCATCTCTGCTGCCATGCCTTCACTCACATCATATCCACGGGCTCACAACAAAGAAGGCTCTTTGTGTGTTTCAGTGATTTCTGTATGCGTAGGACAGCATTTGGTTTGTCTGAGTCATCTTCCACAAGTAATACTCAAAGAGCAAGGCTGAGTAGCTGTGTGTTGAGTCAATGAAATAAATTCATAACTGTTCATGTGTAGATTAGGAAAGGAAGTGCAGATTTTGAGCTATCAGGACATGACAGACAGGTGAATCCATTAATTTGAAATAAAGGTAAAATAAGTCCTCAGAGACTGGCAGGGTGGTAATCAGGAAATTTGCTATTTCCTGGAAAAATAAGATTGGTAAAATCTAGATGTCTGTGAAGTCTTCTGTATGTGGAGCTGTATGTTTGTCATACTGAGGATTCTGGAAAAAAAAAACTGGCCTTGTCTTTCAGAGTTTTACATTGATACTGTAGTCTTATATTTGAACAGATGTTGAGATCCATTTGTTTGCTTTAGAAAATCTATTCTTGGCCAGGTGTGGTGGCACGTATCTTTAATCCCTGCACTTTTGAGGCAGAGGCAGATGGATCTTTGTAAGTTAGAGGCCAGTCTGGTCTACATGGTTAGTTCCAGGTCAGGTAGAACCACATAGTGAGATCCTGCCTTGAAAAAACAAACAAACAAACAAACAAACAAACAAACAAACCCGAGACTGGAGGTGGTGACACAGGCCTTTAATCCCAGCACTTGGGAGGCAGAGGCAGGCAGATCTCTGTGAGTTCAAGACCAGCCTGGTCTACAGAGGAAGTTCCAGGACAACCAGGGCTACACAGAGAAACCCTGTCTCAAAACACACACACACACACACACACACACACACACACACACACACACACACACATACACACACACACACACACAATCTATCTGAAGGAAATTCAGTAAATCACAAGGTTCACTTTTATTTCCCCCCAAATACTTAGTTCAGAGTGACACCATGTCTTTTAAATTCATACCCTCACCCAAGGCAAAGTACAAGCACATAAAGACATAACATGTGAAAGTCCAGTGCATTATATATGAATGGCTATCAGGCTTGCAAAAAAAATACATTGGAAATCAGGTTTGCTTTTGACATCTAACCTTGTCTGAGACTATATCAAATTCCGTATTTGGCAGCTCTGCAGCTCAAGGTTCAGCTGCTTGCTTACCCTGGGGAGCCCTTCAATGAAAGAATGGATGTTGGCTGCATCTGCAACTTCTTTGATCTCCTCTATGGGCACCATGCGGCTGTTATCACCATAGGCGATGTTCTCAGCGATGCTACAGTTGAAGAGCACAGGCTCTTGGGAGACGATGGCTGTCTGGGAACGCAGCCACTGCACGTTCAGCCCCTTTACATCAACACCGTCAAGCAGCTGCAAGAGCAGAGTGGAGACTAGTTTTTAAGATCCAACAACTGTGTCATATTACACTTCATGGTATTCACACATAAACAAATCGTAACAATAAACCTAGGAATTCAAGCTATTTTTTGAAGTATATGTTGCCAAAGGAAGGTTCATAAATCACCTGCTGGACAGGAGCTCCCAGCTTACAGCTCACAAGGTTGATTCCAAACATACACTTCTAGAAATAACAGCAAGGATTGGAGTATACCTAGTACTCTGTCTTGAAGTCACATAGAAAATGATCAACCTCCCCTCCAGTGTGACAACACTCCATTACTGATGCCCAACAAAAGAGCTGGCACATATTGATGAATAAGTCTACCTGTAGAGATGGGCATTTGCTCTGAGCCATATGTATTCATTCACACAGCCGTTTGATGAACATGCTTGCTGTGTGCCCAGGACTCTAGGTGCTGGGAAAGTAATACAATGCAAAACTCCCCCCTCACCATAATAGTTCATATTCCAGCTGACAGGCATCAAGTACACCAACAACTCAGAAAGGGAAGGTGACATGAAGACAGGGTAACAGAACAGACAGGGGCTGAGGCAGAGGATGTCTAGGATGGCTGTGGGAAGGGACTTGGAAGCTAAGCCATAAATGATGAGACACAGACAGCACTTGAGATGTAATGAGTAGGGGGAACAGCAAGAAAAAAGGCACATAGAAGTTGAGGAGATGGATGTTCAGCACACGGTGAGAGGGGTAAAGAGAGGAAGTTGGGGAAGGAGGTAGGAGCCAGACAGTGAAGGGCTTTGATATTGTTAAACCTTGCTTTTGCTTAGTAGCGAGCCATCCTCCAGTAGTTTTAAGCAGGGAGAGTGTATATGCTACCTGAAAATAGATAGGTATCACCCAGTTCAAGGGAGGTTTATGAGCAGCTCTAGTTTCCAAATGTTTGCTGAGAATCTATAATGGAAAAAGACTGCAAGTTGTAGGAGAATAGGGTTAACATGACAGCCTCAAACTTTAGGGAACTATAGTTCTATGAAGGAATGGGCAAGATGCAAGCTTTGTGTGTATGAGAAGGGGAGGGGGGAGGAGAGATACAGTGGTGGGGGAGGGCAATAGGAACACAGAACATGAGGCATATAAGATATAATAGATATGAGCAAGGTAAGGAACGTAATCCTTGGGTTCAAAGGAGGAAGAGATTGTTTCTTTTCAATGGAGATTGATTTGAAAAAAGCCTTAGCCTTGCAAAAGGTCTGGACAGCTGAGGGTGTGGAAGGCCAGTGAGATCAGCCAAGGGGTGGAGACCATTATCTGAGACCATTATCTGTCTTAAGCCAGAAGGGGTAGGGAGCAGTGATACGGTGTGAAGAAAAACGGACTTGCCCTCACGCCCATATTCCAAAAGAATTCCACAGCTTCTAAGGTAAAAATTACAGCTGTCAGGAAAGCTCAAGATCCCTTGGGTCATTGTACTTAATTTCGAAGTTCTTCCCACTGGTTTTGCTATGGGCCTGCTGTTTTCTTAGGCAAGAGTAGGACGGAAGTTCTTTGTTTTTTAGGTTTTGTGTTTGCTGTACTGGGTAACCTAGGCTTACCTGCACATGTAAGGGTTTGTCACTAACCCCAGCCTAGGTGTTCTAAGTCCATCTTACCACTTGTCCTTTCGTGGGGTCGTAAAATCTTTGTAGCAGTTGAACACACGTGCTTTTCCCACAGCCGCTGCTTCCAACAAAGGCTACAGTCTTCCCTTTCTCGATGCTCAGGGACAGGTCACGAAGAACAGGAACTTCCGGGCGACATGGATAGAAGAAAGAGACTTCTCGAAATTCTAAATTCCCTTCACAGGTGTCCTGTGAAAGGAGGAGGGCAGTGTTTACAGGGGACTTAGGAAGGTTGTACCCATGGCCATGCCCTGGGTGAGCGCTCTCTATAAATTGTGCATGTTTCTACACCATTTCAGTTTCAAGCCCATTGTTTCTAGAGAGCTGCTGACTGACAGCTGGACCTCATCAGCATTTGTGTTTTTATGTGTGTGGTTTTTGCTACCTTCAGTGATGGACTATGTTCCCACAAAGCACGAAATTCCCTCAGCTTGGGGCCACAGCCTGCTCTGCTGACTAGCTGACCACCTTCTCTAAATAATTTTTTTTTTTTAAATTTAGTGTAAGCTTTAAAAATCCTTTACTGCTTAACTTAGAAATGCCTGGGTCTTATAAACTGTGCATACTTTTTTTTTTTTGAAAACTGGACTATGTTTTATAGTTAATATACACTGTGCTTTGAACTCTGATCTATCTTCATTTTTAGTTGATGATTTTTTGGCAGTAATACTTAGATGAAAGCTTAGTTTTCTCTGTGTTTTTCAATTTCTTCAGTCATTGGTGATTTTTATGTAAACTAATACTTTTCTATGCTAATGATATTCTTTAAAAGCTTTCGAGAACTGTAACTAAATGGTGATTAATTGTTTTATTTTTATTTATTTTTGGTTCAAGTTTTGAGGTTGTTTTTAACTTCATGTTAAACCTTTCTTTTTCCTTCCCTCCCTCCTTTTCCTTCTCTCTCTCTTTTTTTCCCCTCTCCCTACTCCCCTCCCCCGTGTGTGTGTGTGTGTGTGTGTGTGTGTGTGTGTGTGTGTGTGTGTGTGTTTCTGGAGGTCAAGGCCAGAGCTTCATACATGCTGAGCACATGTTCTACCACCGAATAACACCCTCCAACTACATTAAAGTATTTTTGGCTTTTGTGATGAAGGTAGATGCAGACTAAGGTTGGACTTTCAGACAAATCCCTTAACTTTAGTCAGGTTTAATAGACATGTGCAGTATTCTGAACCTAGGAGAAAAAGCACAAAGTCTGTTTGATAGGGGTCGGGGGAGGTAGGAGTGGAACTCTGTGGAGGATCACTTGCTTAGCATTCAAGAAGCCCTGGGCTAGACCCCCAGTACTGTGCATGCTGGGTGCAGTGGCACACATTGGTGACCCTAGCATTTGGGAGGTGAGTGTGGAAGGATCAGAAGTTCAAAGATCACCTTTGGCTACATAATGAGTGTGAGGCCAGTCTGCACGACAGATGTGGGATCCTGTCTCAAACACAAGCAAACAAATACACACAAAACATGCTTGATGTTGGGTGATGGTGGTGCACACCTTTAATCCCAGCGCTCAGGAGGCAGAGGCAGGCGGAGCTCTGTGAGTTTGAGGCCACCGTTGTCTACAGAGCAAATTCCAGGACAGTCAGGGCTACACAGAGAAACCTTGTCTTAAACAAAACACACAAGCAAATAAAAAACATGTTTGATGATATTACTCTGTTGTCAACAGCATGAAGCCATAAGATGTGGTTAAAGTTTCTAGCAGCAGAATGAAATATCTACTATGATGTTATCAGATCTAAGAGGGGAGTAGAAGTCTTTCTTTTTTTTTTTTTGGTTTGTTCATTTTCTGTTTTGCCCCTATAAATATATACCATTTGCTCCAGTGTTAAAGCACCATGGAAAATGGAGAGAGCAATTAATTCTGCACATGTTCTGGTGCCTTTGGGAAGTCACAGAGAGATGTTTTAGAAAACTCCTAAATCTTAACACATTTTAAAGTTTATTTTTATTATTTTTAATTGCAATAAACCCCAAGATTTTAAATACTTTTATGCTCTTTACTTTTCCAAATGATAATACGTTTGATTTTTCTGTGATGTATCTTTGAGCATTCCATTTTGAGAATTTTAAGGTATTTTTATTTTTGTTACCAGCCATGCACACAAGCCCCTTATTAATTATACAGCTCCACTGATACTATGTGATCTTAAACTCTCATTTAAGCAAATATACTATTAAAATTCTAGAGAAAATTAGTGTTTTAAATGAAAACTTTAAGTATATACCTAACGATTCTAATTTTTAAACACAAGAAGATGCCTAGAAAGGTTTTTACATTGAACAGGTACTTAATGTACAGGACTGCTATCAAGAAGTGTATCTTCAAATTATTTAGCTCTCTGATATTTCTTTTTCAATACTCATGGTCTCTTAATGGTTGCAGTTAAACTTGTGTGTACAATTTAATATATATTCAGTTGCCCTTTTCCTTTTATGCAAATATATTTCCCATGAAAACTGTGTTTGCCATAAAAGGCATTATTCATCTTGCAGATGTGATTAGAGAAAAAGAATTGAAATTTAGCCAACATTCATGCAAGACCAAAATCATTGCTGTCTAAATATATTTTGACTTAGTAACCAATCTTTCATTGAACATTTGTATGGCATAGGGCATGTAAGCTAAAAGAAGATTTTTTTTTTTAAACATAAAATATATATCAGGAGTAGAGGTGAGAATCTGACTAGAATGAGGCATTCTTCCTCCTTTGTCATGTAATTCCTGTACACAAACTTCTGGTGCCTGATGTTAGAATATTCTCTGTCAGCAATACTCTACTGAGAAAGTGAACACGTAAACTCTGGTTGTGCTTACTGGTATTTCCCCGCTTTGACTGCAGCTGTCTATAGTCGGTTTCTTTTTCAGCAAAGCAAACAGATGCGCAGCTCCAGCTTTGGCTTTGGAATATTCAGGAGCCCAAACAAGTGTTTCTCCAATGGCCATAGCACCATACGCAATGGCGGTAAAAACTCTGTTGGAAGATAAGACACCAGCGTCTCAGGTCTATCGTAACAGCAGAACTTGAGGAGAAAAGGCAGAGTGGACAGAGGACAGATAGCGTTACAGATGCTGAAGGCTCAACAATGGCCTCTCTTTCCGGCTTTCTGCCAGGTGCTCTGTATGGCAAAAGAACCTTTGAATTTGAG
Source organism: Peromyscus eremicus (assembly GCF_949786415.1). Taxonomy (NCBI): domain Eukaryota; kingdom Metazoa; phylum Chordata; class Mammalia; order Rodentia; family Cricetidae; genus Peromyscus; species Peromyscus eremicus. The sequence continues at coordinate 65,777,844 of NC_081430.1, forward strand.
TTATCTCAAACATTCCTCTTTTGATTAGTTATCAGAGATTCCAAGCAGTGAGCATGAAACTTTTTAGCCACTTTGATACAAGGTGCGCTTGTTCGGAGATTGGGCAGAGAATGCGCTGACAATAGGGAGAACGTGTCCCTGGTGGTGAGATCTGATGCAGGTCTCTTCTTTGTTTGTATGCAATGTAGTTACAGCAGGTGACTGAGCAGGCTTAGATTAACCCTCTGCCTTAAGCGATAAACTGTTTAGAGAGCAAAGTATGGACTTGCACTTTCTTACCCTTCCTGCAGGGACTAAAGGACACTTCAGCCAAGCCTAGAGGAGGAGTTTGTAGTTTGCTGTAGATTCTGTTCTCGGTTTCGACACATGTTCATTATAACCTTGCTAGCAGGCCAATGGTGTTTAAAAGCACACAGGGCATTCACAGAGTTGTGACCTAATACATGGTTAAATATTTTATTCCTATTTTTCTGTTTCCTTTTAGATGTAAAAATAAGGAACAACTCAGCTACAAATGGATACACTTCACCAGCAACATTTAAACACTAGGCAAAATGACATCATGGAACCTAGCTGCTTGTTTGCTTTGATCCATCACAGACATGTCTTGGGGGGGCGTGTCTAGCAGGGTAGGGCCCTTTAATCCCAGCACTCAGGAGGCAGAGGCAGGCAGATCTTTGTGAGTTCTAGGCCAGCATGGTCTACATAGCAAGCTCTTGGCCAGCAAGAGCTATGTAGAGAGACCATGTCTCAAAAACCAAACTAAAAAACCAAGTATGTCTGGATTCCTCATGAACTTCATCCTTTCCCATCTTGTGACCTCCCAAAGGGTGGAGGCTGTAATCTCTTCAGTGACCTTGACCTTAGACCCCAAGTCCTGCCTGTTTTACAAAGAAACATAGCAGAAAATATAAAAACAACCATTTTAAAGGGTATCTGTTGCTGAAACTACTGTTGTTAATAGTTCTGTGATACTAACAAATTTTTATTACTCTTTAAAAAAATTGTTTATGGCTCAAAATGCCATTCAGGAACTAGATATAAAGCTGTAACAAGAAGTATTGTCGTATTTAGGTAACATGCTGAATGTTTGTTTGTTGTTATTTGATACAATGTCCCTCTAAGTCACTTAGGCTATTCCTGAAATTACTGTACAGGCCAGGATGGTCTTGAACTCTGGATCCCCCTGCCTCAGTCTCCTGAGAACTGGGATTACAGGTGTGTGTCTCTGTGCCCAGCTGTGTTCGTTTTAAATGCAAGGGCAAGTCAGGCTGGATCAAACTGAAGTCTTAGTCTGACCAAAGATGAGGACTGAGCAAGTGCTGTGGGAAGACGCTCGGAGTGTGGTGACCCGGGTCCTAAATGTAGAGGAGTGGAGCTTCTTAGACGCTAGCAACAACCTAGTGTGTGTCCTAGTCACTGTTCTACTGCTGTGAAGAGACACCATGACCAGGGCAACTCTCCTCTCTCTCTTTCTCTCTTTCTCTCTTTCTCTCTCTCTCTCTCTCTCTCTCTGTCTCTCTCTCTCTCTCTCTCTCTCTCTCTCTCTGTCTCTCTCTGTCTCTCTCTCTCTCTCTCTTTCTCTGTCTCTCTCTCCTCTCTCTCTCTCTCTCTCTCTCTCTCTCTCTCTCTCTCTCTCTCTGTCTCTTTCTCCCTCTTCCCAGGCAGGGTTTTTCTGTGTAATAGTACTGGCTGTCCTGGAACTCACTTTGTAGACCAGGCTGGTCTTCAACTCACAGAGATCTGCCTGCCTCTGCCTGGGATTAAAAGCGTGTGCCACCACGTCCAGCTACAAGGTAACTCTTATAAAAGAAAGCATTTTACTGGGGGCTTGCTTACAGTTTCAGAGGCTTAGTCCATTATTAATCAAGGTGAGGAGCATGGTGGCACATTGGCAGACATGGTACTGGGTAAGTAGCTGAGAGTTCTGCATCCTGATTCTCAAGCCTGCCCCAAGTGACACACTTCCTCCAACAAAGCCAAACCTCTTTATCCTTCTAACCTTTTAAACAGTTCCATTCCCTGGTGACTAAGCATTCAAATATATGAGCCTATGGGGGGCATTCTTATCAAAACCACAACAATGTGGTTTAATATGTGCCCGAATATCCATCCACCCCAAAATTTTCACTTTTAGAGTCATTTTTAAGCATTAGGCACAGATACCCTGAAGATTGTGTCCTTGCCAGGTCCCTCTTTAAAATGCAAGTGTTACTCAGAAAGGCTTTCCTCAAAGCCTTGTAACTGTGGGAGGGCAATGACCTGAAGAATGGAGAATAGAGGAAGAAGTCTCGAGAGAGGAAGCCCCAATCCATACTTTGTCTTCACGGTATGAGGGGAACTAGGACTGGTAGGCATTATACTGAGATACTTAGAGAGTGGGTTCTGTGGTGATGAGTTAGTTACCTAGGGGCTGAGTTGGGACATTGATCTTCTTGATTTCCCCCACTAGTATTCTGTATAAAGTTAGGCCAATATCCGTATGCCTAGACATATGGTTTGTTGTTGAAGTCGCCCAGACTGACTCACCTAGCAGTGAGCTAAACTGCTCGTCTCTGTAACTCAACAGGCAATTAGTGTACAGCAACCAGGGCTGAACTCTCAATAATACAGTCAAACCAGATCCTTCAAATCCTGCTCAAACTCCTGGGGCATCTGGATGGAGGGTCTACCCAGAGAAATGCACCATCAACCTCTAAGCCAAACTGGAGTTAGGGCAGCTCACCCAGGGGTGAGCCATGAGAATAGTCAGATATACTACCGGATATTTAAAGTTACTAAAGTACATTAATTCCATTAAACAAGAAACATACTATAGGCCATAAATGATTTTTCCATTGAACTAACTCTTGATGCACAAATATGTAAAGCAGGAATTAAATAAGGCTCAAACAAGCTTTCATTGTGTGTAGCCCAGGCTGGACTTGAACTGAATGTATGTAGCTAGTCAAGTACTCTGTTCATGGAGCTTCCTTCACAGCCAGCTTTCTCTTTTAAAATTAGTTTTTGATTGGCAAACACAGTGATGGGGTTCACCATGGCATTTTCATGCATCCTTTGACTTGATAGCTTTCCTATGCTTGTCTTGTCCTTGGGAAGAAATCTTAATGCAGCATCTGACACTCAATCCATCATGAAATCCTCTGGTTTGGCCAGGGTGAGGGAGAAGGGTGAGCAGGGTGTGAGTAAGGAGCAGCCTGGCACTCAGGGTCTATCCCCTTCCACCTTAGTTGTGCGGATTCTCTAACATGGACAACCCTGCTGCCTTCTCATCACACTGGTCCTTACAAGCACATATGAGCACTGTGAAATGCCAACACCTACTATAACTATTAAGATAAAACCGGAATTTAAAAAACGTTTCTTTGAATAGAAACAATCAGCTAACACACAGACATGAGTGGCTCCAAGTTTTAACACAAAAGATCCAAATAGCAGTAACCAACATATTCACGGAGCCTAATCGTTGTGTCCCCCACCAAGCCCAGCTCCAGTCTGTAGACCTTGAGTGATTGACCTACCCTGGGAGGAAGTTTAGTGTACCTCGGGCTGGGTTCCCAGGATCACATCTAAATTCATGCTTATTTACCTTACATGTGTGACTGAATTTCTTTTTGAATTTGAGTCCTAATTGTAAACAGAAGCCAAGAATATGTTGCCTGGCAGTTATCAGAATTAAATGCATAAATATATATGGCACCTGGAACATAAGAAGTGTTAACAAATGAATTTGTGTGTTGTTCCTTTCAAGGAATGAGGAGTTACTAGGACACTCTGCTGGAAAATGAGCTTTCATACTTTTGTAGAAACACGGTACACAGTCATTCTCATCATAGTGGTCAAATACCCTAGAGTGTAAAGTCCTCTTTGGGTGGACAGTGGAATAGCTGTCATCTTGGAAGTGCTCATTGAGTGATTTTCCCTGGCTCATCCTCTTTCCCTCTTCATCCAGATGCAACCCAGAGTCCTCTCCTCCCACTCCACATCCTTTCCATGATGGATGGAGGAACACTGCAAACCACTGAGATTTACTTGGTGTTCTGGAGCTTGTGAAATACATGATACAATCTGACCACCTAGGAGATAATTAGTCCAGGAACTTCCCAGTTCACAAATTAGGAAACTCCAGCCTGTGAAAATGATGCAGTTGGCCCAGGATCACACAGATTTCAATGTGAGCAAGCCTCCTGCTGACTGTGTTTCCTTTACATGCTGTGCTTTCTGGTGGTAAGCATGGTGTCTGCCTCATGCTATGGTTCATAAGCCTTTGTCCCTGTCCTGGGATCTGCACAGGCCTTAGACATCTACTCTGCTTTACTTCTCTCTGCAGGTTCCTTCTCTGTTAATTTAAACGGCTTATGTGCTTTTCTTCCAGATAACTCCTGGGGAGGAGCCAGCAGGAATGGGCCACTGTCATGCAGGGCTCAAGCAAAGAAATCTTTCCTGTTTGCTAACTAAGGTGGCTGTCTCAATTACAAGAATCAGTTCTTCTAAGCAAAGATGGACATAAAGGTCTAATGAGCTTTTTGCTAGCCCTTGGTATTTCAAGTATCAGTTAGCCATTAATATAATTGAAAATATAGTTCCGATCACTACATTTAATATCAAAAGTCCAGTGTAATAACTTTCTGTTGAGAACTGTATTTAGATTTTGAAGAACATGAAACACACACACACACACACACACACACACACACACACACACACGCATGTGCCCTCACACAGTTGACTGTCTTCCTTAGGAAGTTTTCAAGCCTTTATTATTACTGTAATACAGTGTCCTGATTTCTTTCCCTCTTGCCTAGATGCACTGCTTAGCATTGTCTATGTGTACCACAAAGATGGAGGTGACCAGCAAACAGAGGAGAGCATGAAGTGGTTGTAGTGGGAAGGTCCAGAAGCCTCTGCTGGTCATCAGCAGTTTCTGGCTTATATTGTAAAGGCACCTCAGCTAGGATTGTGCCTAGTAGCATCAGTGCCAAAGCTTTCATTTTTGCTTTTGGATAGAGTCTTGTTATGTAGTTCATGCTGGCCTAGAACTCACTATGTGCCTAGGTTGGCCTCCAATTTGCAATCCTCCTGCCTTGGCCTCCCAAGTGCTAGGATTACAGGTTTTTGATAGGATATCTACTTTATTAATGCAGATTGCGACAGGGGAAACTAAGCCTATTTTGTATTCCCCAAACTCTGTGCCTTCATAGTGAAATAGTCAGCTGAGCATTGTCTGGCTAACAGAAAAGGCACTATTTTACTACCTTTCTGAGTATGAGGGCAATCCCCCAATCCCTAGCCAAAAGTTAACAGAATAAAAATGATATGATCTTGTTTAAATGCTCATTTCAGGGAAAGTTCTACAATTGTGGAGATGACACTAGTCATCTTTTTCCACAAGGCATGCATGCTCCCCTTTATAAAGAGGCCTTTCTGCCTCTGCAACAGCATGACAAACCGAGTGTATGAGGAGACTGCTGTGGCACCCCCTGCTCACCTCCATTTCTAAGCATACTGACATGGCACCCCCTGCTCACCTCCATTTCTAAGCATACTGACATGGCACCCCCTGCTCACCTCCATTTCTAAGCACACTGACATGGCACCCCCTGCTCACCTCCATTTCTAAGCATACCGTCTCTTCGGGAAAAGACAGTTTACCCACACCTGTAGTTGTAAACCTTGAAAATACACTCATGTTTTACTGGGGAAAATACACTATTATTATGATTTATTTTACTAATTATGATTGTGTGTGACAGGGTATGAAATGTGATATAACACTGTAGAATTGTTTCCTTCCTTTATATGGGCTCCGGGGACTGAAATCAGGTCATCTGGCTTGTACAGCAAGTGCCTTACTGGCTAAACCATCTTACCTGCCCCACATCAGTTATTTTAACAATAAGTTAAAATATGACATCCCCAACTTTTCTATAATTCTAGGAAAGTTTCTGGTAATAGAATAGATAAATTAATAAGAAATTTATTCTGGCATGGAGAGCAAATTAGAATATAGACCGATGTTGATAGTTCTTTAAAGTGTGTAATCCTGGGTCTTGAAATAATCTGGATGTTTAATTAAAATCCATATTTCTGGTCTCATATCAAATAATCTGTAAATAAGACTATAAGGTGAGCTCTAAGCACCACCTTTTTAAACCAGCTCTGAGATTGCTGAGTTGGGAAGCCGCCTAAGAGACCAGCACAAATACTTTAACCCTCAAGAGGATTAGTTTAAAATCCCAAGAGGATTCTAGGAGGAGGAGGTTTCTAGAGGAAGGAGCTGGGTGATTAGAAAGAAAATCCTCTGTCACTCTAGATTGTGAAGTCACATCCAAAGGGACACTTGAGACACACTCATGGTAGAGGAGGGTGCACTGGCCTCTATAAAAAAATGGAGCTTTAATTAGACAGTTCTCATTACTTCTCAGCCAACAAGCCTATACTATGTGTTATACTACTCTGCCTGTAGCTAGACAGCTATTTCTTCCCTCCTGGCCCTGGGAAACACCGTCATGATACTATTCTGGAATCACTAGTGTGTGTGTGTGTGTGTGTGTGTGTGTGTGTGTGTGTGTGTGTGTCTGTGTGTGGTGGTGGTGGCTCAAGATGGCCTCAAACTCATAGTCAAGAATGGTCTTGAACTTCTCATCCTTCTGTTTCTGTGTGCTGGTATCACAGGTAAGTGCCTGGTTTTCTGTGGTGCTGGCCAGGACTTTGTACAGGCTAAGCAAGTACTCTACCGGCTGGACTTCATACACTTCCTGCTCCATTAATCAACTAGTCTTGTGCTAATGGTCCTAGGTATGTTTTGTGAACTAAAACTAAGGAAGCTGAGCTTACACGTGACGGTACATACATGGAAGGTCTAAGAGCTCTACAGCCCTTCCACACATAGAAACCCAGGAGCCACAAAGGAAATTGAGAAACTGGGGACAATGACCAAGAAAAGCCTAGAGGAACCGGAGAAGAAAATTTCTGGAAGAAGCTGGCAATGCTACTGAAGGTCAGAATAGAGGGGGTGGGAGAATTGTGGGCTGGTGGCGGACATGGAGGTCAGCAGTGACTTTGATAATTAGTCTTTTTTAGTGGTGTGGAGAGAAACAAGTCTTGACCTAGGGATAGTTTGCAGAGATCAGAGATGCCGACTTAGGTAGAAGGGGACTTATTGTCATGGGGAAGAAAGATTCTTTTCTTTTTCTTAGGTGATCAAAAAAGCAAAGAAAGCCAGGCATGCCAGTACATACATACCTTTGATCCCAACACTCCAGAGGCAGAGGCAGGCAGATGTCTCTCAGTTCAAAGCCAATCTGGTCCAGATGGCAAGTTCCAGCCACCCAAGGCTACAAAAGAGGCCAAGAATTTGAAAGGGAGAAAGGAGAAGTATATGGGAGAGTTTGGAGAGGGAAAAGGATGGCGGGAATGATGTAATTATATTTTAATTTTAAAAAAATGAAAGAAACTAAAACGCAAAACAAAACAAGAAGCAAAGAAAGAGTTATGACCAGAAACAGGTGGAGAAGATGAAATGCCTTCTGTGAGAGCTGAAAGTCACTGGACATCCTACTTTACTGACTGTGTTTAATAGGCTTGCTCTCTCCTAATAATTAAGACCAGATACCTGACAGCACAGTGCCATGGGCATTTACAGGGGCTGGATGTTCAGAGTGCCAAGAGGATAGGATGTTCTAAGTTTCCAGTATTTGCTTGACAATCAAACTTTTGGAAGACAATGAACTTCTAATCCTGGGAGTGGCCACACAACATCAGAACCAAGGCAAAGGGCTGGTTTAAGAGGCTGTGAATTGCATAAATTAATCCATGTGATTTGGGGTTTTATTTCTTGTTAATCTGACAAACTAGTCTTTGTAATCAGAATGAAGCCCAAGGCAACACACCTTAATTGTGTTCTTATAGATTCACATAGACAGCACTGCATATCATGTTAGAGGGAGGAAAATAGAGAACAGAGACCCTGTACTTTTCTGTTGCATTTTTTTTTTTCAAGACAAGAATTCACTTTGTAGACCAGGCTGGCCCCAAATTCACAGAGATCTGCCTGCCTCTGCCTCCTGGTGCTGGGATTAAAGGCATGTGCCATACTGATAGTGTGCCACCCTTCCCCAAATCCTCCACTCCGCTCTGGTGCAGTTTTAAATACAGATATTTGTTTGACAGGAAACCTGCCTTTAGGACAACTGTGAAGCGCTGTTCCTTGTGAACCTGCGTTTACTGTTAGCTGGTAAGATTTAGGAATGCTGATTTGGTGACTTGTAGATTGTTTCTTACCAGTGCTTAGCAAAGAAATGTCCTAGGAAATTTATGAACAAAGATACTTTTGTGTGAGTAGAAAATAAAAATTATCTGAAATTACACGGCTTCAAATGAGTTTTGAACATTTATTTTAGTTGAACATATCCTCAAACTACAAATATGTCCCAGCAATGAAGGAATTCCAGGGAATATCAAGAGCTTTGGGAGCCAAGACCCACAGAGCAGCCCTAGTGCTTCTGAATAGCCCCTGCCTTAGAACAAAGTCACTGTCATTAGGGACTGAGCCCTGACTTAATGTGCAGGGCACAGAGGGGTTGTTAAAAAAAGTATGGATTTTCTATAGCTGTAAATGTCTAACAATGAGAATTGTGATATAAATAGCAACACATCTTTTTAGGCATTTTAGGCACAGGCAGCTGGAAAGAAAACACTCAAAGTTTTTCCAGTTGCAGTAGTTAGATGACCCTATCAAGCGAAGAAAGCCCTCTTGGTATAAAGAGGGTCTCTGAGTACAAGCTACAGCAGGCCACTTTGGGAGGAAGCTGCTACATCGAAATGGTCAATTCCTAACGAGCTGTGTGTGTATGCAAGCACTGACTTGTGCTCATACTGATAAAAGCCATCTCCACATGGGAAACTCCATGAGGTCTCCGAGTTCCCCAGGAAGAGGACACCGAGAAGCCAGCTTTTCTCCTGAAACCATGTTGAAGTGAACTAAAGCCAAGAGCAATTGATCACAGATCCTTTGCATTTGCCAGTGTGTGCTCACTGCGTAGTCCAGACGTACTGTACCAAGTTTAGGTGTGCTATGCTTCCTCTAGCTACGGAGCACTAACAAAACAACAACAAAAAAAACCAACCTTGATTTAGTCATTACACCATGGAAACACATCACAGTTTGTCCTATAGACACAAAGGTTACTTATCAATTAAAAACAAAACAACACACAAATTATACACACACTTAAAAGTTTTTAGAAAGCCTCTTCTACAGAGGCACTAGATGGGAATCCTCCACAAACTAGACATGTGTACATAACACACTTACAGGGTTTAAGTATTTGTACAACTTACATGAACATGCCTTCTGGTGTCATCCGTCCAGCTTGAATCAAATAGGCTCCAAATCGAAACCCTGCTGCGTGGGCGAAATACACAAAAGCGTGGCTGACTGCGTAACAGCTTCCAGTGATGTGTGCTCTCTTCAAGGCATTTCTGAAATACACAAATACAAAAGTTACAGAACGTGGGTGGTAGAAGGTAAATACAATAAACTCAGAGTGATGAATGCAGAGGACCTTGAAACACCATAATTCTGTGGATATACATTTTTCTAAGGATTATAAAGTTATCACAGAGAAGATAGGCGATTTTCTCTATAGCTGTAGATGGTTTACTGTAACTGTAGAGTTACTGTTACTTTCAAATGAATGGACAGGTTGCATGAAAGAATAACTAATGTAAGAGTTAAGGAGAGGTGGCTCAGTAGTACTTAGAAGTATTCTCTAATTTCCATCATGGTCTTACATTAGTAGAATACACGGTGACAATTAATGGGTGGTGTAGACCACAAACATCAGTGCAAGTGAGTAGAACATTATTTCTCTGATAGAGTAACACAGAGAACCAGAGGCAGTGTGATAAGGAGGGCCTGTTAAATAAGCATTGTGTCCACGTTTGTTCCACGTGTTTCATCTCTCTAGAGATGGATGAGCCATCCTAGTTTCTTTCTTCCACATATCACTTCCTCCATGTTCAGAAATAAGTTGACACTGTGCCAACAGTCATGTGTGGAACCTACACTTCTTTGTTGCGCTAGCCCTTGATGCTCTTTATTTTCTCTTGGTAAAGTCACATGAGAAGTTAGGACGCGCTGTTCTTAGGAAAGAGTAACATGGACATGGCTTAGCAAGCAAGCCATAGGGTTACTTCATTTCCAGGATGAAAGCCAGCAGAGTGGGCTTGAGTTACAGTCACCTGTGTTGGGTCTGAAGCATCTCCTCATACATTTGCTCGAAGGCTTTCTCTCTTGTTAATGATACTATGGTACGTATGTTTTCCACAGCTTCTGTTGTTATCTTATAAGATGGGACAATAAAATATAGAAATAATATTAGTGATGTTAAACTCCCTGGTAGTGAATTCCCGTCTGGAAATACAATATTTCAAATCAATAAGTTTTTCCTGGCAATTACTCTTACCCCCACCCCAATAACATAAAAATTACTTGATGGAAATTTCTTTTGAAAAGATTTAATACATACAGTTTAAGGCCCTTAAGTCTTTACTGAATTTAATTTTAATTGTTTCCCCAGCAGAGAAATCAAACATTGGCGAGCATGTTCACATGCAAATGGGCTTCTTATATATTATGAAACAATTCTTATAAAAGATAGCAGAGAAATCAAATAAATAATTATTCTGTCACAGAATTGGAAATCATAGCCAAACAGGACTCAGGAATATCCCAACAAGGCATCATACAAAGTGGCTGTAAAATTCTTTATAAGATAAAACCATTTCCTATTTTGAAGTCTAGGAACTTAAAAAGACATGTAATTCAAATATAACTAATGTTTCTTTATGCTTACATAGTGTTCAACAAGAATGCAATTACATGGGTTCCAGAATGGGGAAGGCTCTTGGCTTACAATAACATTTGAATCTGTGTTATCCTCATTTTGTTTCAGACTGCCTCTGTAGACTGCCATTTACCTGCTGAACCATCTCACTGGCCTGGTCTATATTTTAAGTTGGTCTCTGGTAAGTTGATTTACTGAAAGCAATAGGGACAGATTCAGATTGCCTAATTTAATGGCAGTTACTAATTGTACAATCACAGCTTAATCTCATGACACAAAAATAAAACATCAAATGGCACATTTATAACAAAAGCTCATGACACAAAAAATGAGATAAAAAATCTAATTAACGTCAATAATTAAGAAAATGTTCAAATTATCACCGTTTTAAAAGCATACAGGGAGGGCTAAACAACTCTTCACTGTCTCTGAGGCAAATATTTGCTAAGTAGTTCAGTTTATCCACTACAAGCAGACATTCCAAGGCTCCTTATCAATAGTGTAAGAAATGTGGAAAGGTCCAAGGGTCAGGCAAACCAGATCACTAAGTAACTGTCTGCACTTAAGATTTATTTGTAGTGTTTTATACTATGCTAGCTCTAATCCAGCTACTACAATGTGGACTATAGATGACAAAGTTATTTTCATATTCAGAGGATGGACATCAATTGGCAAAGAGCTTTGAAGCAATATGAAGAGAGAAAAACCCCTGGAACATATTGCAGCTTCTGAAAGGCTGCCATGATAAAAAAGGAATGTAGTATGCAAAGCTACCCAAACAAAACAAACCACAGAATACCTCCCCACCCTGCTACCAAAGCATTAAAACACAATGCAAGAGTAGGAAGCCTGAGATACTAATGCATGGCTAGCTACCAGAGGAACAGGTGAATAGCAGATGGGTGAATACTGGACATTATATTACTATACAAGGAGGATGCCTGCATGAGGTCAGTCCTTTCACCAAATGACCCTCTTTCAACACAGATGGTTACTCTATGGCAGTATTTTCCTAAACCTCAAACATAGTGATCACTTTTTTGACTGTGGTTGATCTTGAGAAGCTTAAATGTGCCAAAGAATTTTCTATATAATTGCATGAATTGTTCATTTTGATTATACAAAAAGATAGGTAGTATTTAGGTATTATTGATTTCATTGTCTTGTATTCAGTAGCTATTTGATTTCCTATACATTTTGAAAAACAAAATACTCAGAATTATCGTAATTTTAATAATTCAGTCAATAGAGGACAGGGAATCATGGCATTAGAAAATTCCCCTTGACAGTAACAGTAATAATGGATGGCGTTGTTATGTGCACTTGCTGTCTTCTGTCTGTCGTTCTAATTGTTTTGTATAACGATGCTGTTTTGTGTAATACACAGATCTGTAAACGGACACTCTTACTATCATTCTCACTTTACAGAGGAGCAAACGAAATGCGGCAAATGTATACATAACATACTTGTGTCACAAGTGTAGGAGCTGGCTCAGCTTTGTTCTGAGTCACAGACCATGTTGCTGTAACACACCTATTCCTTGTCCAGCGCTGGTCCACATGCAGTTCAGCATATACACAGCACTCTACAGATTCCTGAGAGATGAAGTCATAAAGACATGACTAATGATGGAAATAAGAGCCTATACTTTACCTTTCCAGCACGCTTAAGTTCTTGTTTATCCTTGTTGGCAAATCCAGCCACTGCTGCAGTTTCAATCATTCCCGTCACTGCAAGTACAGGCGCAAAGCTGAGAATCAGGAGTGTCATCTCCCATCCGTATACGAAGGAGATGAGAACAGACAGCACTGAGTTGGTCACATCTTGCGTTATGATACCAAGTCTTGAAGTTGCTGCCTAGAATCAGACATATTTGGGGTAGGGAGTGAAATTTAAAAGAATTCTTATACGTTCCTGTAAAATAAGGTGCTTTTAAACTTCTACTTGGACTTGTTCTTAAAGATTAATGAGAGCATATATTTCGTGAAAACCTGGCTAAGGAATCCTTTCATTTTTCCACTTTATGTTCAGTATTGAGACAGCCACATGAAATAGCATCTGTTCTAACACTGTAGGAAGACTATAGAAGCTTTGGCTTATTTGAACTTAAATATGACCTGCTTTGTTTGTTTTGTTTATTTTTTTAATTTATTTATTTTTTTTTGAGACAAGATCTCTCTACACAGTCCTGGTGGTCCTGGAGCTCACTGACCAGGCTGGCCTCAAACTCCCAGAGATCCACTTGCCTCTGCCTGCTGAGTGCTGGGACTAAAGTTGTGCATCACCATATCTCCACATATATGACCTCTTTAAAGGTCACTCTGAGAGCTCTTTTTAGCTGTGTGGGATTTCACATTCTGATTCAAATGAAGTGTATTGTAAGTTAAAGTAACGGTTTCTTTTGTCTCCTTAAATATGTTCCTATATGCTTGTGTGTGTGTGTGTGTGTGTGTGTGTGTGTGTGTGTTTGTGTGTGTGTGTGTATACTCTATCTCAACCCGAACATACTTGGTTTTCTTTTAAATAACTAGTTTGCTATTATTATTATTATTATTATTATTATTATTATTATTATTATTGTGTTTGTATGTGCTGCCCCACACGGAGAGGTCAGAGGACAGCTTTGTGAGTTGTTTCTTTCCTTCCACCTTTATGTGGACTCTGAGAATCACATTCAAGTTCTGGTTGGGCTTGAATGACAGGTGCTGAGTCATCTTTCCAGTCTCCTAACTTATAAACTTGTGAAGAGAAAGCTGGGGCTTGAAAAAGCAGCAGGGTAATGGGTATTGTGAACAACAACAAGAAAATGAAACATAAGAGTGAGTTAGTTTTTTTTTAAAGATTTGTTTATTATGTGTACAGCATTCTGCCTACATGAATATGCACACCAGAAGAGGACACCAGATCTCATTACAGATGGTTGTGAGCCACTATGTGGTTGTTGAGAATTAAAATCAGGACCCCTGGAAGAGTAGCCAGTGCTCTTAAACTCTGAGCCATCTGTACAGTTCCTATCTGTGTTTTTACATGAGGTTTCACACTGTGATTCTGGCTGGCTTACAACTTGTGGAAATTCTCCTGTCTTTGTCCCCCAAGTGCTGAGATTACTGGCATGTAATTATAAGTAAGCATGTACCATATTTGACTTATAATTTTCCTTAATAGGCTTATCTTTCCATGTACTATCACAGTGACTACCTTTTCATGCATGGCACCATCCTCATCTTGCTCTGACTTTCCCCCCACTTTTTTGACACAATGCCTGCATGCCCGGTTCATCATATCTAGGCTCTAACATCTACCCTGCTTCTTCTCCCACAGAGACAGAAGACCAACATTCAGCTATTATAACCCAGCTGTGTTGAATGGAAAGATTAGAGGCTCTCTTTCACTGATGTGTATGCTTTGAATATGATATTTATCATTTTCTTTTTTATACTTAACAAATGGGTCTCATTAAGTAAAGGTATAAGTGGCAATATCAAGACAGAAAAGAAGGTGGAAACATCATAGTACAAGGTAAGAAAATATTCCCCAAATAATCTTTAAATGAGTAGAATTGTCTTTATAGTTGTTATATAAGCACTACAGGCTTAAGGTGGGTGTGGTAGCGGAAGCCTTTAGTCCTAGCACTCAGGAGGCAGAGAAAGGTGGGTCTCTATAAGTTTGAGCTCAGATTGAACTGGTGAATTCAGTGAATTCAAGCTACATACTGAGTTCAAGGCCAGTCAATATTATGTAGTAAGACTCCATCTCAACTCCCTTCCCCCTCAAAAGGCCCAAACAAAGGGCTACAGGTCTTATGAATCTTCCTTTGGTGGGGAGCTTGATACTTAGGCAATGCACTAAAATGTTAACTTTCTTTAGTGCTATGAAGAAAAATAATGAGAACAGATTTTCACTGTGTGGTCCTGGCTTGTCTGGAACTCTCAGTGTATATCAGCAGCCTTGAACTCTTGGAGATCCTCCTGCTTCTGTCTCTCAAGGGATGAGGTTAAAGGTGTGTGCCACTACACCCCTCCAGCCACCTGATTTTTGATGAAGATGCCAAAAAATGCATATTGAAGGGAAGACACTGTTCTGGCTGGTTTTCATGTCAACTTGACAGGAACTAGAGGCATCTGAGAGGAGGGAGCCTCAGTTCAGAAAAATGACTCCATCAGATTGGGCTGTAGGCACGCCTGTAGGGCATTTTCTTAACTAGTGATTGATGGAGGAGGGCCCATTGTGGGTGATGATATCCTTGAGCTGGTGGTCCTGGGTTCTATAAGAAGGCAGGCTGAGCAAGCCATGGGGGGCAAGTCATAAGCAGCACTCCTCCATGGCTTCTGCATCAGCTCTTGCCTCCAGGTTCGTGTCTTGTTTGAGTTCCTGTCCTGACTTCGTCAGTGATGGACTATGATGTGGAAGTTGAAGTGTAAGCCAAACCAAACCTGTCTTCCATAAGTTGCTTTTAGTCATGATGTTTCATCATAGCAATAATAACCCTAAGACAGACACGCTCTTCAGCAAACGGTGCCTGGAAAATGAATGCCCACATGTAAAAGAATGAAAGTATATCTTTATTTTTTTACCTTGAACAAAACTCAACTACAAATTGGTCAAGGATCTTAATTTCAGACCAGAAATCTGAACTGCTAGAAGATAGATTCTCTCACAAACTTGACGGGTTTTGCAAAATTGCATCTCTCACAAATTATACAGCTTTCAGTAAACTATCAAACAGTGATGGTGGTGGTGTGGTGGAGAGATGACTCAGCAGTTAAAAGCACATGCAGCTCTTCCAGAGGACCTGGGTTCAATTCCCAGCACCCACTAGCAGCTCCCAATTGTTTGTAACTCCAGTTCCAGGGAATCTGATACCCTTACACAGACACACACACAGGCAGAATACCAATGCACATAAGATAAAAATAAATAACTTATTAAAAAAACAGCCACAGGGGCCATAACTGATAAGAAAGCTATGTACAGAGGAGTGGCTAGCCTGAGCAAATGAAAGGGCTCTTAGGATGCAATTATAGTAACATTTTACATGAAGGGAGTTCTGCTTCTGGCCAAGATGAAGTAACAGATTCTTCTATCAGAAACAAAAAGAAAGTACATGGCAGGTTGGTTGTCAAGGCATTTGACATAAGGCAGCCAGTGGCAGAGATGGCAGACAAACATAGTCATTGCCTCAGCTACTCCCTTAAGTTTTCAGGGCAGTGGAGGCATGTGAACTGAAGTAGAGCACAGCAGACTCCAGAAAGGAAAGAGGGCTAAATTGAGACACCAGGACACCGACAGAAGGTGTTTTTTGAGTGCAGCTGAAAAATGCATGCATATGAGGACTGGGAGTATTTAGAGAGTGCCTGGCTAGAGAGATTTGTGATTCACAGGGCTTTGGGTAGAGTGCATAGAATGCTCTTGCATTGGAATTAGACTTCAGTCATGTTGAACAAATCATAACATAAACACTTGAATAGAACAAACCCTTCTGAGGTGATTTTAACTTACTGAAGAATAAAACTCATATATAGAAAGATGAAATACCTGGCATCTAAATTGCCAAATTCCTAATGTGTAGTATCTAATAAAAAATAAGCCGGGCGGTGGTGGCGCACGCCTTTAATCCCAGCACTCGGGAGGCAGAGCCAGGTGGATCTCTTTGAGTTCGAGGCCAGCCTGGACTACCAAGTGAGTTCCAGGAAAGGCACAAAGCTACACAGAGAAACCCTGTCTCGAAAAACCAAAAAAAAAAAAAAAAAAAAAAAAAAAAAAAAAAAAAAAAGTAGGTGCGCTAAAATGTAGCAAAATGAGACTCATAATAAGGACAGAAGTTAATCAACTGAAATTGCTCCAGAAGTAACGAAGGGTTAGGTGCTGAGCTGTCTCACTCACACATAGACTCTAAAAACAGCAAGTTCATAGAAAGAGAATAAAGTAGTGTCAACCAGACCCTGGCCCTTTAATGCCATGCTTTACAGCCATAACATATCATGAATCACTGTGTGTTCTAATTCAATCACACAGCTTTTGGTTTGAGTGTTGTGACACTATATACTAAAAAAATAAAAAAAAAATTTAAGTATTACCAGAGTGAACACTCATCGTATCACTCCCACTTTGTAGGAAAACAACATTCAGAAAAAAATAAGAAATTTGAAATGGAATATCAGAATTTCTTCATAAAATGTGAAAATGAGACTTAAACTAATTTTCTAAGTGGCTTATTTACCAGCCAGACAAAGAAATTGTGCATAGACAATAGTTAAATTAATTACATTTGATTGTAGCAGTGGAAGAGATGTGTCCAGAATGCAAACTTTGTTATAACACTATTGTTGGTTAATAACTATTGCTCAGAGTTGAAGATATCAAAGGAGCAACATCAATAGTGAATGTTTGATAACTAGATTATTTTGATAGCCAATCAGATGGCACACACTTGCTACCTTGGGAAGCTGAGGCAGGAGGGTCTTGAGTTCAAGGACATCTTGGGCTACATAATTTAAGGCCAGTTTAGGCTACATAGCAAGATGCTTTCTCTTCTCTCTCTCTCCTTCCTCTCTCTCTCTCTCTCTCTCTCTCTCTCTCTCTCTCTCTCTCTCTCTCTCTTCTCTCTGTCTCTATGATAGTGCGTATTTCTATAT
The DNA here is from genome assembly GCF_949786415.1 of Peromyscus eremicus. Classification (NCBI taxonomy): domain Eukaryota; kingdom Metazoa; phylum Chordata; class Mammalia; order Rodentia; family Cricetidae; genus Peromyscus; species Peromyscus eremicus. The sequence continues at coordinate 65,795,330 of NC_081430.1, forward strand.
TAATATAAATATATGTAAATATAAAGATTACATATATAAAGACTTATATATAAAGATTCTTCTCTGCAGTGGGTTTCCTGGCTCACATTGGATTTACATATGTTAATGCTAATACTCAGGTTGTTTCTGTTTTTGACACATGGAGATTAAAGTGACTGAAAAGTTAGGTAATGTTAATAATTCATATGTGGAACAACTATACATGAGAATACTTTAAAAAACCTGAGAGAGAACTATGTTAACCTGAGTGGTGGTAGTTAAAATATTTAGAAGAAGAAATAAGGATTAGTTGGACAAACAGACAAAAGCTTGCCAAAATTAAGAATGCACACTATATTTACTCTGTGTTATAATTCATCAGTGTGCTTTTTGTGAAAAATCATTAACTTTGTCATTGAATTTACCATAGTTTTGGATGTCAGATTTTGCTACACACTTGATAATCATTCTTAATAAACTCAGCCTAAAACCTCAGGACAGGATTGTAATTATATGTCAGCTTATAGTGTGCTAAATAAAGTCATTTCAATAACTACTAATGTTGCTTGACTCAAAAGGACTATCAAGTTGTTTTATGTACATCCCATATCAGAGTGAAATCAAGAAATGAGGTCAGCATTGTCCAAGTTAATATGCTAGCACAAACCGATCAGCTCATTGTCCCTGGAATTAATAAATGAAGTAAATGTTTATGATTTCTTGAAGCAACATAATTATAGCTCTGATGAGCAGAGCTCTTGGCTTCAGTATTGGGTCTGATGGTGGCATAAGTGTGCACCATAGTGTCAATAACATTTTTTGTGTGTGCAAAAATGAGGTAAGACCTCTGGTTGATGAGTTACTAGAATGCATACAAACAACAATACCTTGTAATTTTTGTGGGATCCAGTTTCCAAAAGAATCTAAAATGGATTTACACTTTTATTAAAACTGCTTATTATATAGGAGTCTGTTGACAGACATGTGGGCAGTAAGCCATTACCTTGGGCTAAAACAATACTAGTTAAAGAGGCTGTGCTATTCAACTCTTTTGGGAAAGATGTTGTCATCCGACTGCATTTCACCAATGTGTTTTGATCATTGTTCTCAAAGCATCTAAAAGTGACAGGGAGAATATCTGTCAGCAAAAAAGAATTTGTTGGACAAATTCAAAAAAGCTGACTGCATATACACATATAATATAATGTATATAAGATTCTATATTTTGAGTCACTAGTTAAAAGTTTCTAACTAAGACATACTATTATTAAGGATCTGTCTTATAAAACATTCATCCTAATATACTTGACAAACTATAACTGAAATTGCATAATACAGAAACTGAAATATGATTTATCTACATTCATATGAAAGAAATATAACACCAAATTATTTCTAGACTCATCTCTAGTATCTCTTCTTGAGAAAGGAATTAGAGGGCAAATGAGACAGGCAAGTCATTCTTTGTCTGATATGAGAAGTATCCATCATATTGGGTGTGAACTCACCATTATGCAGTCAAGCAAACATTTACATGAACTCAAATTAGTAGAGAGGCAGACTCAGTCTCATACTTAGATGTCATTTTACCTTTGAAATTCATCGAGTTCACAGTGTCTAGGACCTGACCATTTATTCTATAGCTATTGCTATTTGAAAAAGACTTATTTATTTTTATTTTATGTGTCTGGGTGTTTTGCCTACATGTAATATCTGTGTACCATGTGCACCCTTGGTGCCCTTGGAGGCCAGAAGAGGGCATTGGGTCCTCTGGGATTGGAGTTACAGATGGTTGTGAGCTGCCGTGTGGGTGCTGGAAACCGAACACAGATCCTCTACAAGAGCAACAAGTGCTCTTAACCACTGAGCCATCTTTCCAGCCCCATCACAATTACTTTTGATTGAAGTAGAATGTTTTGGCTCATTCAGAAGTTGTTGTAAGAGCAGTATTTCAGTTGTAATCAGGAAGTTTCAAATGAATGATCACCAGCACTAATTAGATGCTTATAAAGGGTCAAGCTGGGCAATGTTCTGTTTTTAAATTTTATTTCATGTGTATGTGTGTGTGTGTGTGTGTGTGTGTGTGTGTGTGTATACACACACTTGTGTAAATGTTAAAAGACGGCTCTGTGGAGTCGGATGTCTTCTTCCACCTTCATGTTGGTTCTGGGGCTAGAATTCAGGTCACCACACTTGTGTAGCAACTACCTTTACCTGCTGAGCTCTCTAGGCCCATGAGCAATATTCTTTTTTTTTTCCCAAGAAAAGGTTTCTTTCAAAATATTTGAAAGATAGGCAGTAAGAAAAAATTAGCACATTAGCACAGTAAAGGAAAAAATAGCACTTTTGTGGGCTGGGGTTTTGCATGGACTCACCAGGACTGACATTTTTCTGCCTAGGGTTGTAACTGGCACTTCAAATATGGTGGCTGTTCACACCAACCTATTGTCTGTTAGATGAATACCATGCTTGATGTGTTTTACACATTTTTACCCCATGTGTGCTAGTAAGACAAAGATCTTCAGCCCTACTTTAGAATTGAAATCTTATCTAATGAAATCTTAGAGATTCTCCTTAACTTTGTTAGAGTTCATATTGTAACAGAGCTTAAAAAATTTATCTTGGACTGGGATGATGGTTCAATGGATTTGAAGGTCTAAGTTCTGGTCCCTAGCAACCACATAACTTGGGCATGGCCATATGTGCCTATGGTCACAGCACCGTTGGAGCTGGAGACAGAAGATAGCTGGGGTGTTCTGGCACCAGCTGAGCTCCAGCTTCAGTCAAAGGCCTTGTCTCAAGGGAATGAGTAAGAGAGTGATAGAGCAGGATACCTGGCATCCTCCTCTGACCATAAGTGTATGGGCACACATGTGCATGTACACACCCACACACCTACACTAACAAAAACAATCTCACTTAAATTAAGACCAAGACAATTTGCTTTGTACTCATTTTCTCAATTAGATTAAAATTTTAATTATTTTATAAGGGTTAATTTTATTAAAATAATTTGAAAAAAATTGGCATTTGTCCTATCTATCTGTCTCTCTCTGTCTATATCCATCTATCCATCTATCTGTCTATCTATCTATCTATCATCTGTCTATCTAACATCACCATGTAGCCCAGGTTGGCCTTGAATTCACTATGAGAAACAAGCTAGCCTGGAGCTTGGAGCAATCCTCCTGTCCCAGCTTCCCAAGCACTGAAATTATAGACATGAACTACCACATTTGACTAGCAAGTTATTCTTTTCCTCTTGCAACAACCCCACTCCCATACTTACTTGAGCATCATGCTCAGCATGATGCTACTGTGTCAGTGACCTGAATATGATGAACAATGTTTTATTTACCTGTGATGTGACAGGCTGATGTTATACACACTGTCTAACATGATCTGCTTAACAACCCCCACAGAGCACATCCCTGAATCTGAATCATTAGCTGTCCCTTTAAGTAAGGTCTTAGTTTCCGGGAAAATGAAAATTAAACTTTTTGTTTCATTGACATTTCTGGAACTGGGTAAAGTGCATGCCTTTAATTCTAGCTTTTGGAGGCTGAGCAGGATGGAGCTTCATGGGTTCGAGGCCAGCCTGGGCTGCTTAATGATGCCTTGTCTCAAAACAGTGCAATGGATCAATCTGTGCTGGGTGTATTTTCTTTCATCTTTCTACTTTTCTTGTTCTGTTATTTCCTTCTGAACTCTTGTCTCTAATTCTTAGAATCTTCTTTAGTTTTAGATTTCTTCTAATACATGGGCTAAAGCCTCTTCATTTTAGGCTGAAAATAACCTCGTCTCAAAGATATCCTTCAGTCTTTCCTTAAGAATTCCCTGTTGGACATGATACTCCTTGGTCTCCTTATTGCTAGGTTACCTCAGCATAACATCCAGATAGGCACAGACACACATGTATACCACACCACACAGCATGCTGTTTAATAAATAAGACCACAGGACTGGCAAGAAGGCTCAGTGGGAAAAGACACCTTCTGCCAAGCTGGATGACCTGAGTTTGATCCCCAGGCCCCACATAGTGGGTGGACAGAACTAACTTCAGAAAGCTGTTCTCTGCCCTCCACATGTGGGCTGTTACTCATGCTCACTCACCCACAGAATACATAAATATAATAAAAAAAAATTTAAAAATCACAATACACATACCCCCTGAATCTGTGCTACATCCATGGCTAATGTGGTGGTCAAGGCTCCCGGGCTATTTTCTTTATCATCATACCAGGCAATATCCTAGAGAGAAGGAGAATTGACACATAGTTAGAAAAACTTTCTTCTCGGATCTGTGATCTTTCTATTAAATTTGAAAGAACTTAGCTGCCTTATCACTTGCCAGTAAGCAGTATGGATCAGCTGACTTCTGCATCTTATTTCATAAAGCTTTATGTTTTGTATAGACTGAAGAATATAAGACCAAATTGTGGGCTCATTACCATATTACAATATGTAGAATGTAGAATTACAGTTGCAGAATGATTATTGTGAAAAAAGGCTATTTGCCACAATAGAGAGAGTTGCAGTTTTACTTCATAAGTACTTTGTGAGGAACAGACTATTTATTCATTTATTTAGGTTTTTGGTATTAGGGGTTGAGTCTAGGGCTCAATGCATGTTACATACCCATTAGCAGTTATTTAGGTTTTTGGTATTGGGGGTTGAGTCTAGGGCTCAATGCATGTTACATACCCATTAGCAGTGAGCTGTATATCTAGAACATTCTATTTGCATAGTAGAGTATGTCCAGTACAACTTAGAAGCATTTTCAAATATTTTTACCTAAATAGATCAGTGACAAAATTTTTTTTCCTTCTCCTTTAGGAAGGAGGCAAGATTTTACTCAACACTTTTTATGACTCCCTAAGTTTGGTAAGTCTTAGGTACTGTGAGATAAGAGTTGGAAGGCTGAAAAACTGCTGCCTAGAAGCATGGAGTCTAAAGAAGACAGGTAAAAAACATGAGCAATAAAATCACAAGGTAAGAATTGATTTCATTTCAGCAGCTAATAGAGATAGCCCTTCTGAGCACTTCTCAGCCTGAGGAAATGATTTCCTTTTATTAAGTGTTTCCTCCTACTCACTCAGACAACACTTAGGAATTAAAAACCAGTGGAGAAACTGACAAATATGCTTCTTAAAAAAAAATGCAAAAATTGTTGGCTTGATGCAACCCAGCCAGGGCTCTGAGACCCAGGTTACACAGTGCTGTCAAGGAAACCAAAATAAAACAGAAGCAGGCTGTGCATGCAGTATGAATCATGCAGTGTGTTAGAAGAATGATGTGTGGAGGAATGCGTCAAGAGTAGGGTGGGTGTAACTGAGCACAGTTCTGTGTGCCACTTCCGTGGGAAGCTTCCCCAAAGTCTTAGGTGTCTTTGGTGACCTGTGGCTGTGATCACTGTGAGTAAAGCACCCCAGCAGTAGGTGAACACTCATGAGTGATGGTTGCAGTATGGGTACAGCATCGGAGCTGGAAGTCAAGTTCTGTTAGTCTGTATCACTTGCCGTCAAATTCAGAGATTTCATCTGCTTTCTAGTTGTTTCTAGACTTTAACATGATATGGAAGAAATTTTAGGTATGATATGAAGAACACAGAAAATTAATATTGAATATTATGTTCCAGATTCTGTAGTAACTTTTATACCACACAATGAATAGTCTTAGCTACCTGTGCAATCAGCAGTATGCCCAAACTGCTTTTCTACAAGTCAGTAATTGTCTTCCTGTGTATGTGATCTATGCCAAAATATTTAGCAGGTTTTCTGGAATTTAGTTGTCATTAAGTGAAAACTGGCTTGCTTTCTGTTCTCCCAGGGGGTAATATAAGTATAAATAGAGGCTATTGGGAATTTTGATATACATTTTCCCTACCAATAATTTTACTAGAAATAAAAATACAATCAAACTCCAAGGAGCGTGTCGCATGTATTTTTTCCTGTAGTTATTTCAGCTGCGCCATGAGGTACTATGGTAATCCACATTTTGAGGACTGGGGAAATGGATATGCTGAGGGATGGAGGGGCTAGGCCAAGGGCAGACAGCTAGCAAGTGCCAGGACCAGGATTTGAGCTTCAGCAAAGAGGCAACAGTTCTTAAGAAATTATTTTGTTCTGCCTCTCATCTGGCTGAAGCATTCTGGTTGAGTTTTATTTCTTGTTTTCTGAGCTTTGGTATTTGGTACCTTACAACCTTTTGGAAGAAGCTTCAGGCCTTTTTGAGACTTCTAAGTGGCTGCTATCAATGCTATTATCTGATAGCCGAAAGATTCATTTTTACCTAGAATCCCTAAACAATCCAGTTTACAGGGAATAGGACAAAAACAAAACAGAAAATGAAGCAACAACAACAACAAAAAACCCAAAAAACTCAAACCCTACAGCTCTGTAGATCAATATTGGCCATTAAAAAATATAATGAACAATATTTTCTATCATGGAAGTTAGGAACAACCAGAATAATTTTTCAACTGAAAGGCTCTTAAGTAATCACATAAAAGATAGATTGTATACCTACAGAAAACCACACCCGATTCTATAAACATGTCTACTTCAGTGAGATTCCAAAATGATCGTAAAAAAGAACTGCAAGCCTCAGCATGCTTTCGAAGGCTTCAAAGTTTTATCTTAGGACAGAAACCCAGGCAATAAAAGTTAGGTAAAATCCCATATTAGCAGTCTCCCTTGCCACAGACTTCAATGCTGTAAAGGCACTTACAAAGAAAAGGCTGAAAACCCTGTTCCTACACCAGCCCCTCCATCAAAAAAGGCAAATATAAGAAGCAAGAAGAATGCTGAAGGACAATTGTGAAAAACAAAAAATACAATGAAAGAAACTGAGCTGAAATTATATGGGAATTGAATAAAGTTGGTCAAGTAGCACCTGGCTTCTTTGTTCAACTTTGCATGTTTTAGAAGGACAGAATTGATGGCTTGTAGAATAGCAAGTCCCTGTTTAAGAGTGGCATTGTGCTGATGGTCTTCACACAGTTAAAGCTAGAGAGGGATCCATGTTGCATTAACCACTGGACCACCAGAGTATTTGACAACTGTTCTTCGGTTAAAGCAGCTCAGGATCTCGAGGTTCTTCCTCTTAAAACATTTTGTGAACAGGATCTGAAGAGATGGCTGAGTGGTTAAGGACAGTTGCTGCTCTTCCAGAGGATCTAAGTTAGGTTTCCAGCATGTAAGTCAGGCAGTTCAACAGCCTCTGACTCTGGTCCTAGGAGCCCAGTAGCCTCTGGCCTCCTTCACCACCTACATTCATGTGCACATACCCATACAGATGTACATGCATACTAATAATTAAAAATAAAATAGATCTTTAAAAATATTCTGTGAACAGAGGGAAAGTCCAAAATAACACAGAGAAAATGTAAAAATCTACATTTGTTTGTGTGAAATATCAAGATCTTCAGGAAACAGTTAAAACCAATTCTATGAACATAAATACACTTGAACTGGGGAAAATGAATTCATGAAGATAGAAACAGTAAGTCAGTAGGTGTGAAATGTAGTTTTAGTTAATTACAGTCTCACCTTAATTAAGATTCGAGGTGGGGACATAAGGTGCTAATACGTAAAGACATATAAATTTACTAAGATTTACATGCAGGGGTTAGATCTACTTTTTAAAAATTGTTTTAGATTAGAGGCTGTTTCAAAGGTAAAGAAAGCTCTGAGCCAGTACCTTCCTGCATAGAGTGTGATGGCACTCACTGCTGGAGACTGAGTGCTGTGGTCCAAGGACCATGGAATTCCATCACACCCCCAGACTGCTAAGAAGATGTAAAAACTGCTTTTGACAATTCCCCTGGAATGACAGTAACTCCATTTCTGAAAAAGCAATTGCCAGGCAGGAAGCTTTCTCACTGCTCTGCTGACAGAAGGTGAAGCAGGGCTTCAGTGACTACCAGCTCTCAGGGGAACCCCATCCACCTTCAGCTACCAGACTCTCTCACGTGGGAGATTAGAACTTGATCCACCTAGTTTAGCCATTTCCAAGAGTGACTGGTCATTGGCAGCAGTCTGACCTTCTAGGCACACAGACGCTATCTGAGCTGAAGACTTTCTCTACAACCGCTGAGGGACTGTGGGACTTTAGAGTGTGGAGAGAAAAATCTTCACTGGCCCATGGATGAGATCTTAGGAATTAATGACTCCTGAAAGGCTGTTCTGAGGTCCCCAAGTTCCTTTTCAGTTTTAATGCGTGGTCTTTCTTTTTCATCCCCTGACACAAAGTGTTGCATTAAAGAGAAGCTAAATGAAATGAATACTAGTAGACCTGAAGTCTTTGTTTTATTTTCAAAACTCATAATTTGGATGTGCTTTGCTTTGGGGATTTTTTTTTTAACTGTAATTTTGTGTATGTGTGTGTGTCTGTACATGGGTATGTGCATGTGAGTGCAGTTCCCCTAGAAACCAGAGATGATCACATTCCCTGGAGTCAGAATTATAGGTAGCTGTAAGCTACCTAACATGGATTCTTGGAACTGAACTCTGCTCTACTGTAAGAGCAGTGTGCACCCTTAACTGATGAGCCATTTCTTCAGCCCCTGGATATGCTTTTACTAGGAGAATATGCATATAAGAATTCTGAAGACAGATTTTGCTGCCTAGAACAACAACAAAAAATTATGCTTTTCAATGATCTGATACAGAGACTATTTCAAGAAATGAGAAAAAACTAAAGGTTAGAATGTTTGACAACAAATCTCAATTAAAAGAAGAAAAATTCCACTAAACGCACTGACCTGGTACAGCATGGCTTTGAAAGCCAAGTGTCTTAATCTCATGGCTAAATTTTCCTCTGCTCTGCCATAAAACAACCCCTAGGAAACAAACAAACAAAAAATTCTACATTTATTATTAACTTTCTTTGTATCATTCAGTTATTATATTTCAACTGAAACAAAGAAGATAATGTAAACATGGAATCCTGCCCAGGGCTGGTTAGTCAATTAAAAGTTTACCTGCATCAGGTAAGTAACAAGAGCAACAATGCCCAAGATGACTAACATCATGGAGTAGAGTTCTGCATCATGTTTTAATGTAGTTTTATTTTTATCTTCAAACATCTGAGAAAGAACAGAGTTTCTATCAGAAGCTTGGAGGAAAGTACAAACAGAAAACAAAATAACCTCATTTAAAATGTCCACATATATCAGGATTTCCTACAGGGATTGCAATATAAGGAAAAAACTATGAATTTCTGGGCCAAAAATTACTGTTATTATTCTCTGTTTACTTTAAATATACAGGATAAAATCAATTTACTTTTAATTTCCCTACAATTGCTCTGTAAATGTATTGGACAAACAAGTCTTCTATTATCATAGTATATTTTATTTTTTTTTATTATTATGACTTTTTTCCTCTCCCCCTCCCTGATTTGTGTATATTTCTGTGAATTTGGGCATTTGTGTATAGGTCAGAGGTTAACTTTGGTAGCATGTTCTTACCCTCCACCTTGCTGAGGCAGGGCACCTCCTCTGTTACTATACTGCGCACTCTAGGCTAGCCATCCATCAGCTCCTGTCTCTGCCCAGATCTTGCCATAAAGTGCTGTATTACAGATGTGCACTACATCTGGCTTTTAATGAGGGTTCTAGAATCAAATTCAGGTTGTCAGATTTGTGTGGTAAGCACTTTACCTGCAGAGACAGCTTTCTGACCATATAGTATTTTTTCAATGAGATCAGCAGTTTGAATTATTGTTTCTAGTAACTTTTAATAACTCACATTTCTTAATTTTCATCTAAAGTGAGATATCTGTATGTGCCCCTAGAAGTTGTTCACAAAGTTAAGTACTACACACACACACACACACACGTTGGCACAGAATGTACCTGTGTATGGGGCTGCTGAAGACAGTGTGGGTCTAGTGATTTCCTGAACCAGTCCACTCTTCTGGGGCTTTGGCAAAATCCCAAACTCATATTCCCTATCCCTGAGCTGGCTGGTAATAAAAATTTGTCATTGTTTGGACAGGTTGGGAAGAGAGAAGCTGTATCTGTCTCTTTTATTGCGCCAGTGCTTAGGAATGCTGATATAACACTGGAGTCAGAATTAGAAAACAAAGCAATTTCTCTACAACTCACCCAGCCAGCAGGACTCAGCTGAACATTATGAGACAGCAATGGTTCATCTCCCAGGCATGGGAGCTGCCTTTCCTACCACAGACCCTGTCCGAGGGACGACCCACAGAAAGTTCTGGATTCCCCTTTGTGGATCAATATGCTACAGCTCTGTGTTCTCTGACTATGCTTAAATTGCAAAAAGCATAAACAAGTGAGTTTTACTTACAGTGACTAATTTTGCAAAGATGATAGAAAATGTTGGGTGAATAGATCCATTTAGGACAGAAGCCAGTGTTCCCAGAACCACAAAAGGCCATTCAGACTTGTTTAATTTAAATATTTTTAATAGAGAAACTTCAGGAAGACTTGTCTATAAATAAAACAAGTTGGTTAAGAACAACATCAGTCTGAGGACATTATGGAAGCCAGGGAAGTGAGGCAAGACAAACAGAAGCACTCTGGAACCTAGCAAATACAACAGATGGCAGTGTACAATCGTATTTTCTTAGAAAAATTTACCACTGTTAGTACTAATGATGAGCCTCAAACATACTTACATCCAAGTGATGATCTGTACAATGTCAGCTTTGGAATTCCACTCAGTTGCTATCACTAAGAAAGTACAAATTGGGGATGGAGAGATGGCTCAGTGGTTGAGAACCCACATGGAAGCTCATAACCACCTCTAACTCCAGTCCCAGGGGATCTGATGCCCTCTTCTGGCCTCCTCAGGCACTGCACACATGTGGTGCATAAGCATACACACAGGAATAACAACCATACACAAAAAAATAAAATTAAAAAATTAAAAAGAAAGCACTTACTAGGTCACATGTCAGGTAGCTAAGAATCGCAAGAAATAACAGAATCAGCTTTTCTTAATCTTGTTAGACTGGATTCAATCTCATGCTCTAATAGAGGATAAGAAGTCAGCAGAGAAAGTGCAAGAGGTCAATGTTTTACTAGGATTTTAGCCTTGAAAGTGTTCCAGTTCGGTTGGATGGCATGGTGTGAGGGCATGCATACTGTAAAGTGCACAGGCTGAGTGCTCAGAGCTAAGACTGAAGTGACAGTGTCCCATTCAGTACATGTGAGGCAGCCAGGAAAGCTGTTATACTCATTACATGTTTGATACTGAATTAGTATGCAGCTGTCATGCATTCAGGAACATTTTACTATTGTCATTTTTAAAATTTTTTGGGGTGCCAGCATTCAGCTCAGTGCCCCCATATGCAGTTGTGAGTGACAATTTTAAAAGGTGGAATTTTATTTTATTTTACTTTTTGTTTTGCCCCTAGAATTAAAAAAAAAAAATGCAGGTTTTAAAAAAAGGAGTATTGGTTAAACAGTGTTAACAAGACAGAAAAAATAAAATGAAATAAGACAAAATCAAAATGAAAAATCTCTGTAAAATCATGAGAAATGTCATACCTAGTATATTATGGATTTTAGAATGTCTTAAGATAACCTGATGCAAAAATATGAGATACGCATTTTCTGTAGAGACACAAACCAGTCTGATAAAGTTAAAAATCTCCTAAAGAATTAAAAATTTCATCTCATCTATTTTTGAATTTTATTGAGTTATAATTTGCACATAGCCAACTGCACATACGTGTGTATTTTAGGAGTTTGGAAGTAGCTAGGTATTGATGAGACTGTTAACACAGTTACCGTAATTAACACAACTGCTTCCCTGGAAGGTTCCTCCTGCCTTTTGCAAGCTGCTCTCCTTAGCCTCTCAGATGCTAGTCCAGCTCCTTACCCTGTACCCACCTATACCACTCACATTGTGTTTCTCACTTTGTGATGGGGGTGCTGCTATTTTCTTATTTTAATGCTTTGGGAGTTTTTAATTTAGCCTGAGCTCAAGTCCTACAGCAGATAAGTGGTTTATAAATACTTTCAATTTATGGCTTATCCTGTTACTGGAATCTGTTTTATAAATGGAAATGTTCTTCACTCTAATAATGTCTAATTTATTATTATTTTTCTTATCAGTATGTTTTTGATAATATATCTAGGAAATCTTAATGTCATAAAGACTTTCTACTGGATAGTCACATGTAAACTCAATGTTTTTACATTAATAAAGTGTGTGTGTGTGTGTATGTGTGTGTGTTTACATGTGCACATGCATGCCACAGGTATATATGGAGGTCAGAGTTCAACTTTCAGAAGTCCATTCTATTCTTCTACCGTGCGGTGCTGGGGATTGAACTCAGGTTGTCAGAAGACTTTACTCACTAAGCCATCCTGTCAGCTGGTTTTTGTTTTGTTTTATTTCACTACTGATTTTTTATTAAGTGCTAGATGCTGTAAATTTTACTCTGCTGGGTACTTGAAATAAATGAAAATTCCTATGGCATCCATTGATGACATCCACAGTTATTGACAATCTGACAGTAGTTTATTTCTTACATTCACAAAGTAATGTTAAACCTTTTCCAAGGGCTAATGGGGAAAGTTCTGATTTTTTTCCTCATTCAGATTAATGACCTCTGATTTCTATCCAGAGAGCTTCTGTGAGCTTGTGGACTATATACTAAAAAACAAAACAAAATAAACTAATATAAAAGCTAAAAAAAAGCCACAAATAAACAAACAGCAACAACAATAAACAAAACAAAAAAGAATAGCATTCAAAATTGAAAATTATTTTTTTTAATTTAAAAATTAATTTTATTAATTTATTTTGCCCACATGCCTATACGTGTGTGCATGTGTGCATATATGTGTGTGTATGTGTATGTGTGAGTGTGCATGTCTGGTAAAAGCAAGCCCTTTTACCTGCTGAGCTGTCTTGTTGGACAGAAAATTATTTTATGTGTTTATACAAATGTACCTTTAGAAAAAGAAAAATGATAGAAAAGAAGGGGAAAGAATAAGTGTGAATATCAAGAAGATCACATAGTAAAAGGGAATGCATTGTATCTAAAGTGTGAAACAGCTGATTGGCTGTGTCACACAGGGCATCAGGAGGGCTGGGGTACACCATCAGGCAGATGAGAGGGAGAAGGTGGGCGGGGAGACAGCGGGAAGAGCCAAGGGTGCTTTAATCTGAATTGTCTGTTAGCACTAGGAAGAGAATGGCTTTCTAGTTTGGGAGGTAACAGTGGGCCCAGGACAGCTGTTGGGGGATTGGCAGCTGGAGGCTAAGGACACTGAAGCCACCACACAGGAACTGGCCAGATGAGGGACTTCTGGTCGGAGGTAACAAATACAAAACAGCACAGAGGGCCAGTAATATGGGGCTGGGGAGAGGGAGAGCTCTGGGGCTCAGGGTGGAGGGAGATGCTTATGACAAGGTGTGCTGGCTGGTTTGTTTCTGTTTGTTTGTTTGTTTGTTTTTTTCCAACTTGACACAAGCCAGAGCCATTTGAGAGAATCTTAATTGAGAAAATGCATCCAATAGATTGGCCTGTAGGCAAATCTGTGGGTGCATTTTCATGTGGGTGGTCCCAGCTCACTGTGGACAGTGCCACCCCTGGGCAGGGGTTGTATAAGAAAACAACCTGAGCAAGCCATGGAGAGCAAGTCAGTAAGCAGCCTCCATGGCCTCTGCTTCAGTTCCTACTTTGAGTTCCTGTCCTGACCTCCCTTCACGATGTACTACAACTGTAAACTGAAATAAACCTTCTCTCCCCAAGTTCCTTTTGAGCATGGTGCTTGTCATGGCAATAGAAACCTAACCAGGGAAGGTACTGAGAATATTCAGCTGTGGGTCTGGAGCCCAAGGTGGGTTAAGAGGAAGGAGTTAAATTGTGATAGAGAAATGATACAGGGTAGGGTAGTGACTGAAGGGGACAAGTATCTCTATCCAAGGAGCTGTATCAGAGGTTGGAACTGTATATGGAGGCTTGTCTGCCTCCAGGCTGTTGCAGCGGGAGTGGCTGGTGAAAGAGACATTGAGATTAGTTAGAAACCCCTCTCCACCAGGACTACATGCAGAGAAAGAGGGTAGTATGTAAATGACCAATCAAAGGTCATGATACTGGGCTGGATGCAACTCTCAAGCTCACTTCCATTCTTAGGCGTGCATTTTCCTTCTTAATAGTAGGTTTAAATTTCTATGACTATTCACTTGTTGCTGGTCCAGTTCTTTGTTCCTAGACACAAGGACCTGGAAGTCCCATTGGATGACCTCTAGATTCAGTTCAGAACATCTTGACCCAATTTAATCTGGGGTGGCCCTGGTAGTGTATCCCACACTTCAAGATGCTGTTTTAATCCATGGATTGCCTTCTAGGAAGGAACAGCATATTTTCATAAGATTTTTTCCCCCTCCCCAACAAAGACCTTTGACATAAATGTGATTCATTAGATGACCTCCTTTGTATCACAGGGAAAAGAGAGCAAATGTTTTGTGGGCTTAATGGTACAGTACTAGTTTATTTTAAATCAATTATACATTTTATAAGGATTATTTGGACATTGGAGAACATGTATGCAAGCATGTTGACAGGTGACCCCATTACCTTTTGATGGTGGATGGCTTCCTCAGACTGGTCAGCGCCGGGGGGCTTGGTGCTACTCACATCACACAGAGAAACAGAGCTGGTATTTCCTTCAGAGGAACACGTCTTTGACTCCATTTGTTCATCAGCTTTTTTAATATCCTTAAATGAAGAATGCATAGGCTGTCGTAATGATGCCTTAAAAACACAAAGGCAGGGCTAGGGAGATAGCTCAGCTGGTAACGTGCTCAGCAAACATAAGGACCCAACTTTGGTCTCTAGAACTCAAAGTTAAAAAAATAAAACCAGGCATGATGGAATGTACTTAGTATCCTAGTGCTGGGAGGAGAGGAAAGGGTGCTGCAGGAGGGAGCTGGGGTGTGGGAGCAGCTGGAGGGTGAAGATGGGAGGGATAGGTAGAGATAAGTTGATCCTTGGGGCTTGCTGGCCAGATAGTCCAGCCTACTTGGTGAGTTGTAGGCCAGTTTCTTCCTTCCTTCCTTCCTTCCTTCCTTCTTTCCTTCCTTCCTTCTTTCCTTCCTTCCATTTATATATTTATTTATTTATTTATTTTACAGTGTTCTGCCTGCATGTGTCCCTACAGGCCAGAAGAGCAAGCCAGATCTCATTACAGGTGGTTGTGAGCCACCACGTGGTTGCTGGGAATTTCTGGAAGAGCAGTCAGTGCTCTTAACTACTGAGCCATCTCTCCAGCCCCCTAGAGACTTTTTCTTAAAAACAAACAAGCAAATATATCCACGCAGGTACACACACACACACACACACACACACACACACACACACACACAAAGGAAAAAATACAAAGGTATTCTGCTGTGTCACTTTAAAGCTTGTGTGTGTGGCCAGGACCTGAGATCTTAGGAGATAATAATACTTTCCTGGCCAGCAGCCACAGCCCAACCCAGACTGAGATTTCAAAGCAAAATGGATATGATGCATTGCGGCTCCTTGAGGAAAAAAAAATACAGAAAAATCAAACTAATAAAGTGTTAAAATATAGATTAGGGTTAAATTCTAAGCTAGATTGCACTGGACCTAGTTTTTCTTTTTCTTGCTATTTAGAAAAATGAGGGCAGCTCCAGTGAAACACAGAAGCAGTGTTCACTGTTGTTCCCTCTAGTGCAGGGAGCTGGCAAGAGAGAGTGGGAGCTCAGACAGGATGGGAGAAAGATAGGGAGATGGAGGCAGGGTCAGGTGGGCAAGGAGCAGTGCACAGGACTACATTCCAGGGATGCTCAGATTCCTCAGCAATCTGAAG
This sequence comes from Peromyscus eremicus, assembly GCF_949786415.1. Classification (NCBI taxonomy): domain Eukaryota; kingdom Metazoa; phylum Chordata; class Mammalia; order Rodentia; family Cricetidae; genus Peromyscus; species Peromyscus eremicus. Next base: position 65,811,135 of record NC_081430.1, read on the forward strand.
AACATTTAATGAATCACACAGAGCCACAGTGAACTTTAACCAGACTGTCTTGCTAAGCTTAACATCTGTAATCACACACCTTTTCTGTTATTTTTCTACTGCAGAAGAAATCTTTTATTTGGCTATTTTTTTCTTCAGAAGTTATTTAATCTGTGGAAATTTTAAAATAGAATTTGATCTGCTTTCATAGTAAAGTTTTCTAAGGAAGAATTCTATTATTGGTTAAAGACAATTTATTTTTCTAAGGAGCTTGCTAGACAAAAGAATGATGAGGATGGGGGTGGGTGTTAAAGGTTTTAAGTAGAGACGGGAGAAAGGAAGATTAAGGGCCAGTCAAAACTAAGGAGGTATGAAAACTCCTTATGGAAACCTATTACTTTGCAAGGTAACTAAAAAATATAATTTTTTTTAAAAAAGGAGTTTGAACATTAGTACCCTACATGGGTAAATGAAAATCTTAGTGCCAGGCCTCAAACACCTCCTTACAACTCAAGGTGTCCTCAGAGGCCGCCAAAGCAATGCAACCTGTTGACATTGCTCTTGGTTGCTCGCCAGAACTAGAGGGTAAGACCCTATTGTTGAAGATAAAACATATTTTGATTGTAAGACACAGAGAAACCAAGCTAAGACGGGCCTGAGAAGTTCCTTCCTGCTGGCCAGCTTCCCTAGTGCTGGGAGGCTTTCTATAGGAAGCTGGGTGGTGGTGGCCGGACAGGGAGTGGGTAAAGGCAGCAACAGTCTTACCCAGCACTGGACCCTGAGTATCTGGAGAGGGCATCAGATCCCATGGAAATGGAATTATGGATAGTTATGATCCATCATGTGAGTGCTTGGAACAGAACCTGGGTCCTTTGCGAACAGCTAGTGCTCTTACCCACCAGGCCATCTCTCCAGCTCCTCTGGACTTGACCTTATTTCATATCCACAAATGCACAAATAACTCCAGATACTTATAAGAATTAGCTCAGTATTAATTAATTACTGTATTTCCCTCATGTTAGGGATTGGAAAATAGAAGCATAGAGAATTTAAGAAATTTATCCCAGGCCCTAAAAGTGTAACCTCACAGAGTCAGCTGGCAGTGACGGCAGCTCATTCCTCAGCTACTGTGCCGAGCTACTTCTCAGGTTTTCTTCCCTTTTCCCATGTGTATGTGCTCTCTCTCTCTCCTCTCTCTCTCTCTCTCTCTCTCTCTCTCTCTCTCTCTCTCTCTCTCTCTATCTCTCTCTCTCTGTGGTGGTGGTGGTGGTGGTGGTGGTGGTGGTGGTGTGTGTGTGTGTGTGTGTGTGTGTGTGTGTGGTGTGAATGTGTGGTGTGTGTTTGTGCTTGTGAAAGTGGAGGCCCAAGGTCAACAATGAGAGTCTTCCTTGATCATTCTCTACCTTATTCATTGAGGCAGAGTCTCTCAGTTGACCCCAGAGAGTGTTGACATGGTCAGACTAGTTGGACAGTTGTGTACTGGGATTCTGTCTCTTCTGAAATTATAGCTCCCCCTCCCCCACCCCACCCCACACCGGTGGGAATCTGGACTTACAGCCCCACCTACTGGTAGTAATCTGGAATTACAAAGGTCTGCCACACTGGTGGAAATCTGGAATTATAGCCGCCCCCACTCTCCCCGAGACACACACACACACACACACACACACACACACACACACACTGATGAGACTCTGGAATTGCAGTCCCCCCAATACTGGAGGGGATCTGAAATTACAGGGGTCTGTCACACTGGAGTGGATCTGGAATCTGATCCTCATACGTGCAAGGCGATGCTACCTCCCCGAAGTGATCCATCTCCCCGTTCTTGGATGCTCTTAGCAGTGTTGGCTTTGTCATTGTGATGGTTATGAACTCCCAGAATGACTAATTTTGACACTATGAGCAACAGTGGCAAATAGATACACCCAGAATTTGAAAAAAGAATCAATTATTTGTGTGGGTTCATTGAGCATTAAGATCACAATGTATTCGGTCTGAATTGACACAATTTTGGTTATCTGAGAATACTAATCTACTTCAAAGAAGGTGTTAAAATATTTTACACAACTGTAATTTCCCCACATTGTGAAACCCTTTAACTCAAGGCCTAGTAATGGACTTTCAGTTTAATTATAATAAAAACTAAAGATGTGTTACTCCAAAAAAAGCCTGAATGTAATGGTTCTTAAAGATCTCAAAAAGTGATGAATTTGACCCTCAATTATGTCCTCTTCTTACTAGTTATATTGGTTTGGAAATAGTGAAGTTAGTAACTTTGTAAGCTGATGCCCCTAAGACAGTGGTTCTCAACCTGTGGGTTGTGAGCCTTTTGGGGGTCACATATCAGATAGCCTGCATATCAGATATTTACATTAGATTCATAACAGTAGCAAAATTACAATTATGAAGCAGCAATGAAATAATTATATGGTTGAGGGTCACCACAACATTTAACTGTATTAAAGGGTAGCAGCATGAGGAAGGTTGAGAACCACTACTCTAAGGGATGAAAAATGATGCAAATTCAGTGTCAAGCAATGTCTCACTTTTACTTACTTACTTTTGTTTTTTTCGAGACAGGGTTTCTCTGCGTAGCCCTGGCTGTCCTGGAACTCACTCTGTAGACCAGGCTGGCCTGGAACTCACAGAGATCCGCCTGCCTCTGCCTCCCGAGTGCTGGGAATAAAGGTGTGCACCACCATTGCCTGTCCTCACTTTTCTTTTTAAAGGAAATGCAGAATATGGATGAATATGAAATAAAATAAAAATCAAGTAGCTCATCAAGTAGACTGTACTTTCTTCCTTTTTGTTTCTTTTTTTAGTGTGCTTATGTGAATGTATGGAGCAGAGTTTGTGAGTATGTGTGCTCATTCCACAGACACTTATTGACTTCCACTGCACACCACACACAAGGTCAGGTGTACTCTGCGTTTCAAAGCCCTGGCCCTTCTGCCTGGAGTCAAAGAACTTCTACTATCTGCCCCTCACTGTCTCTAGTTATTCTCCCGGCACACATCTTTCTGCATGGAAGGCTGATCTTTCTCTTTCAGCTTTGTCTTTTGTCTCCACACTGCTATCTCATCCCTCTGGCTTTCTTCTCAGTTTTGTCCCTGACTTTGTAGCCGTCTAATCACTTCCTTTGGGAATGTAACCCTGTCCCCATTCGTCCTGCTCCCTCACAAAGAAACATGCAGATGTAACATCCTGTAAATCCTACCTGTGCCATGGCGAGTGAGTAATATAGCCCCTGCTTGGCCATCAGTTCAGCATGGGTCCCCTTCTCTGCCACCATGCCATCCTTCATAGTCACAATCGTGTCTGCCCCACGAATAGTGGAAAGCCGGTGTGCAACCACAATTGTTGTCCGACCTTTGCTTGCCTGCCGGACAGAAGACGTGGGAGGTAAACAGAAGAGTGTTAGAATTAACCTCTGCAATAGTCAGGACAACTTATTTTTACAGTATTATTTTACCAGGAATCTTATCCTAGGATATAGAAAACCAGAATATTTAGCAGATTAGAAAGGCCAGTAGAAATTAGAATATAAAAAAGTAATTTATTCCAAATGGTGTTTTTTTTTTTTAAATAAAAACTGTAGTATCTTAGTACTAGAAAGAAACCTAACAAGAAATTTTTAGCTGTCTAACCATAGAGCAAAAGGGATCTAAGATTTAAACTCACTGTCATCTCTCAAATGAGCATGTTCTTTAACAAGTTATGGTAGACTCAAGGTAAACCATGTTTTAAAACAATCATAAGTACATAGAAAGGTGCACATGGGGCATTGGTAGATGCATTTCAAACTGAATCCATCAGATCACACGGGCAGGCCGCTACCAGCACCTAGACGCCATCACTTGCCTTCGCTCACTGCCACTGCTTATGCACCAAAGGAGACCACTGTCTTATTCCCAGTGCCTCTCTCTCTCTCTCTCTCCCTCCCTCTCTCTCTCTCCCTCTCTCTTTCTGTATTAATGTAATGGAATCTGCAGTCTATACTCCTATGTGTCTGAGTCTTGGTGTTCAATATTATGTTTTCGAGACGAACCATTTTGTTTCCCATACCTACACAGTATTTTACTGTTCAGGTATAATTTATCCATTCTACTGCTAACTGGGTTTGAGTTGTCTTTACTTGTGTGTTTTTTTTTAATAATATATAGATTCTTGCATGTGTTTATTTAGTGAACAAATTTATAAAGATCTATCATTTGTACACCTCAAAAGGGACTGCTGAGGCATAGGGCGTCCAGTCTACAGAGCCCCCAAAGCAGGAGAGTCCAGGCAGCTTTCTATTTACACTAACAGTGGGTTGATCTCTTTTTGTCTGATAGATGAGTACTTTACATAAAAACCTTTATTTACATTTTCCTAATGGCTAATGAAGTTGAACAACTTTTCAACTGGTTAGTGAAATATGAATGCTCTGTTTTGTCATTGGCCCAAATCTTTTGCCCATTTTTCTTTGGGAGCCATCTTTTTCTTTCTAATTATTGGGAGCTATTTACATAGTCTAGTTTTGGGGACTTTGTGAGAAGCTGTGTACTATTATAACTATTTCTTTCATGTATGTGATTGTCTTCTCACTCTCTAAAAGCTGTCTTCCAATGAATAGAAACTTCCTCTTTTAATGATGTCCAGTTTAGTGACTCTTTTCTAATTGTGTCTTTTGAGTCCTATTTCAGAAATATTAACCTCTGTCACATACAGATGTTTTTCTGTTTTATCCTCCAGTTTTTACTATTGTGCCTTTCATGTTTAAACCTTTAATTCACCTGGAATTGATTTTTGTGCATGATGTCATTGTTAGCCTTTAATTAAATGAGTGTTCTAGTAACCCCGCTGTAAGTAAGGTGAGATTATCCCAGGTCTGTTTTTGCATTGTGCATTATTCTGTCGTCCAGGGCACCTGTCACTACACCAATAATATGCTGTGCTAACTGGCATAAAACTGAAATAGTTTTGTGATGCAGTAGTTTGAGCCTTTCAGCTTTGCTCTCCTCCATACGGCTGCACTTGCCAACCCTGAGCTGTGCATTTTGCACCGAAGCCCAGCCCAGTAGCAGGCACTCGGCAGGCACACTGCAAGTGACTGTCAGCTTCACTGCTCACACTACTACTGTATCACAGATATTTAATTGTCTTATTCCCAATTCTAGTATTATTCATTTCAGAAAAGGAAACCGGAACTCTGAACACCAAGAAACTTGTTCCCGTTCTTTGCCAGCAATGGGAGGGTGGTGCTAGGCTCTGATGTAATTGCCTCCTCTCTCTATAAAGGTCTCTCTATTGCAATGGATATGCTTACTGAGGTGAATGAGGGTTTCTTTCAAAGTCTTGCACTTACAGTCTATAATAAAAGGAAACTTCTCAAAACATTAGTGATTCATAATCAAAACTAATGAAATTATGATATAATGCTACATGGAAAATGCAGGGGAAAGCTGATGCATCTTGTTATGATTATGTTTAAAATCTATCTGTAGGAAAAAAAGGACTAAATAGGATATATCAAAATATTAATAGTGCATGCATTTAACTATTGAGCCTATGAGTTGTAATTTTCTTAATTTTCACAATTTCATAAAATGTGAACATATTATACTTTTGCTTAAAGTGTTGGAATAATTAGGGGAGCATGTTCTCTGTCTGAAAGGTTGTGTTCCCATGGTAATCTCTGCAGGCATATGTATGAACAGAAGCTGTCATGAAGAACTGAAAATAGTTACTTGGTGTGAGTAAAGGTCTTTTGTCTCAAAGCATCTTATTATTTCTTGAAGAAATGACTATTGTGATACATTTAATGTATTACTATCCAGGGCAGCAAGGCAAAGTGAAAGTCTGAAAAGGCTTCAACATGACTGTTGTTTATGTGAGAGAAGCCAGTGGGCAGAGATGAAGACTGGAAGCCTCTACCATCACCAAGCCTAAAATGTAAGACAGCATCTGTGAAAAAGCTGGGATATGCAAATAAGCAAGAAAGCCCATGCTAGGTCTTCCGAGCATGAGGCCCTTGCACTAACTTTTCTCTCAGCTCTGGCCAGCTTCCTCCCCAGGAAATGTATTTTTTCTTGATAAACTACCTCTGTTTCTACTACTATCCTCCTGTCCCTGTCCAACCCCTTGTCCCAGGACACAGAAACCTGGAAATCCCAGAGGCTGCCCACTGAAGCCAATATCTCTTGATATCACTAGGACATTCTTAAGTGAGAAAAAAGGGGGAGACTAGAACTTGGACAGTAGGAAGATGGGGGTCATGTAGTTATAACTTCAGAACAGTTGAGTTTATGCTGTAGGATCGGGAGTTTTAAAGAGCAGTCACAGTTAACACCCATGTCTCAGATGACAACAGGGCATTGTTCCTGGGATTCGATTTTTACAATTACATAGGAAAATAAAACTGGGCAGGAGACCTGTAATCAAAGCCAGCCTTTTGCATTAAGCAGATTTTTTTTATTAGTTTTAACTCTAAAATATGCTAAAGTATCTGTGAATGTCATATATGTGCATATATATTCAGACATGTGTGTGTGCTCACACCATGGTGTGCATATGGAGGTCAGAGGACAACTTCCCCAGGATCAAACTCAGGTTTGGCAGTTCGGCCTTTGCTAACTGAGCTGTCTCTGACCCCATAGTCACACATTTGCTAAGAATGTATACACATATATAGGTAGTCCATAAAAAAATACATATATATGTATACACACATATGATTGTATCTGTATATACATGTGTGCTTAAGTACACGCACATTTTATATCAGCCAATCCAGCTAGGAAAGCAGTAATGTAATAATTTGGGTTAGTAATGGGGAATGAAATGTGCCATTCGAAATAAGGCTAGGTCACTGAATGATGTCAAAGTCATTCTAAAGTCTCTCACAGTTCTCAGTACTATTTGAGGAAGATAACTAGAAGTCAGTGCTTCGCTACTTTAAGTCACATTGTGTTAATGTGAAAACCCTTGGGAGACATTAAGGAAGAAAAATGATTAGAGAAGGGAAGAGTCCCATCAATGTGAATGGAAGGAGCGAAGACGCCCACTGCCGTTTCTGTGATGGGGCGTGTTGCTGCCATGGGAAGGTGAGACCTGTGGAATGGAATATTGTGTGCGCGTGCGCGTGCGCGTGCGCGTGTGTGTGTGTGTGTGTGTGTGTGTTTAATGTCAACCATTATCATTTACTTTTCCAAGTCATACCCTGGATCCATACCAGAGGAACTCTGGGAACTACCAGCTGGTATCCAAAGAACCCCAAATCTGTACTTTCTTGCACTTAAAAATAACAGTGAAACCAGGAGTGTGGGACTCAGAAAAGATTCTGTGCACTTACCTTCTCCAGCGCAGTTTGAACAACTAACTCACTCTCTGTGTCCAGGGCAGATGTGGCCTCGTCTAAGATCAGAATTTTGGGGTTTCGAACTAGTGCTCGAGCAATGGCGATTCTCTGTTTCTGGCCTCCGCTCATTTGAGCTCCTTTTTCCCCCACTAGTGTATTAAATTTCTAATGAGACAGAGAGGAAAAAGCACAAATATAGAGGGGTGATTAAATGATCAGAAGAGGAATGACAAGCACGTTTATGTTCTTTTTTTGGGGGGAGGGGTTTCGAGACAGGGTTTCTCTGTGTAGCTTTGCGCCTTTCCTGGAACCCCCTTGGTAGCCTAGGCTGGCTTCGAACTCACAGAGATTCAGCTGGCTCTGCCTCCCCAGTGCTGGGATTAAAGGCGTGGGCCACCACCGCCCAGCACATTTGTGTTCTGATGGCAGCTTAATGACTACTTGAGCCTGACCATTCAGAATCTTCGATTTGATCATTGTAAAAACAAACTCCTCTGGGAAAAGGTCCTGGCGAAGACAGTACGGAAAGGTAAATTAGGACCAAACCAGATAAACAGAACAAGGATTCTTAGAAAAATTCTTAATTGGAGGGAATTTTCAAATCTCTTTTAGATGACCTCAGAATACTTTAAAAAAACCAATGAAGCATTCACTGTGATATAAGTGTTTGTGAGCAATTTGATAGGCTGTCTATGCTTTTCCTCTTGGAGGCTCTGAAAAGTAGCAATTAAAAAAAATGAATGCCACTTATGATGCCCATATGTAAGCCTAGTGCTGAGGAGTCTCAGGTAGGATGATCAGGAGTTCAAGGCCGTTCTCAACTGCATATCAAATTCAAAGTCAATCTAGGTTACAGGAGAACCTGCCTTAAAAACAACCAAAGGTCAGGTATGGTGGAGTACGGCTTTAATTCCACACTCAGGAGCCAGAGAGGCAGGTGGATCTCTGTGCGTTCAAGGCCAGTCTGGTCTACATAGTGAGTTCCAGGACAGGAAGGGCTCTGTAGAGAGACCCTGTCTCAAAAAACAAAACAAAACAAAACAAACATACAAACTGAACCAAACAAACGAAACCAAAATTTACTACAACTTCTTTTTTAAAAGCTGTATTTTTTCCTAAAAACATTTTTCAGCCGGGCAGTGGTGGCGCACGCCTTTAATCCCAGCACTCGGGAGGCAGAGCCAGGCGGATCTCTGTGAGTTCGAGGCCAGCCTGGGCTACCAAGTGAGTTCCAGGAAAGGCACAAAGCTACACAGAGAAACCCTGTCTCGAAAAACCAAAAAAAAAAAAAAAAAAAAAAAAAAAAAAAAAAACATTTTTCAGTCTTGGGAAAAATTTAAGGCCCTTTCTATTTATTTATTTCTTGATAAATGCATTTTTAACAAATTGAATATTATTTTATTATAGTGGGATGACTTCTAGTGTTTGTGACCTGTATTAGTCATATTCTGTTGGGTTATGGCACACATTTCAACAAGGATGGAAATTTAAATATTCTTCCTAAACATTTAATTTCTAGAAACTTTTTTTTCTAAAAAAAAAAATGTCAGTCTTGGGGCTGGAATATGGCTCAGTGGTTAAGAATACTAGCTGCTTTTGTAGAGGACACACGTTTGGTTCCCATGGTGCTTACAGTCACCTGTAATTCTAGTTCTCAAGGATCTGATGCCCTCTCCTGCCCTCCATGGGCACAGCACACAGGTAATGCAGACAAATACACAGGCAAACACTCATATACATAAAAAAAATCTGAAACGGATGAAAGATTTCTAAAAAAAAAAAAGTCTTATGATAGACGAATTATGCACGGTTTTCATAGATGCAGTCCTGTTGTTTTGGCAAACAAGTTACCACAGTATGTCACCATCACCCAGTTATGGCACAGAGCACTATAACCTACAAAAATCTCAAGATCCCTTTCAGTCCAAACTAGACCTTGCTTCAAAATTGATTTGATTTTGACAGTACAAATTTCTTTATGTATTTTTGACAGTATCTAGTGCAGCCCGGGATGACCTCACATTTGCCATGTAGCCCAGGATGACCTTGCACTGTTTTTGTGTCTCTCTTCCTGCCTTCACATCCCAAGTGCTAGGATTACAAGCATTGGCCATAATGTCTGGATTTATACGGTGTTGGGGATTGAACCCAGCGCTTCTTGCATGCTAGGAAAACTAGTGTGGTGGTGTTGTGGGTTTTGTTTTTGTTTTGTTTTTTTTTTACATTTTTTCTTTTAGTAATTTCATACATATATACAATGTATTTAGATTATGTCTACCCTCTGGGACCTCACTCCATCCAGCTCTCCACTCCTCCTGGACTCCCTCTGGGTTCAGTTCCCAACTTCAAGCCCCTGTGCCCTGCACCTGGTCAGGTAGAGGTATTCAGAACATGTTCTTGCACCTTGTGTCTTGCCTTTTCATTTTCTAAACGGTGGTTTTTAAAAGAGGGTTTTAATTTAATTTTTACATCCTTCTTTTTTTGTTTCTTTCTTCCTCCTGGGGGGATGAGCCCAGGGCCTTGTGTATGGTAGGCAAATACTCCACACTGAGTTACATGCTCAGCCTTTAGTTTCAGTTCTTTTTATAGTATTTTAAAGAAAATTTCATACATATGTACAATGTATCTTGATCATATCCTCACTCCTCTTTTGAGACATTGTCTTATCATCCAGCTCAGGCTTCTCAATCTTGACCTTCTCCTGCCACTGCCTCTTGATCTCACTCACTTGGCCAGTTTACTATTTCTTTTTTAAGATTTACTTTTTAAATCTTTATCTGTGTGTGTTCACTGTGTGTGTGTGTGTGTGTGTGTGTGTGTGTGTGTGTGTGTGTGTATAGGTGCCTAGAGAGGCCAGAAGAGGTTGTCTGGTCCCCTGGTACTAGAACTACAGGTGGTTGTGAACTGTCTAATATGTGTGCTGGGAGCCAAACGTGGGTCTTCTGGAAGAGCAGCAAGTGTCATTCACTGCTGAACTATCTCTCTATCCCCCATTTTACCACTTTAAAAATTAGTACATAGCATCCTAAGAACTCTTTGCTTATCTTAATATTATGATTTTCTTCTTTCTCCTAAGATATTACCGAATTAATTATTCTTTTGAGACTGTCTTACTGTATAGCTCAGATCGGTCTTGTACTTTTTAGGTAGTGTGGGCTAGTCTCCAAATAGTGATCCTCCTGCCTCAGCCTACCAAGTGTTTTTCTAAATTTTTATTTTTGAAATTCAAGCTAATATTTTGCTCTAAGACAAAATAATTTTTGTCTGTGGTATAATGCAAAAACCACAGTTCATTGGATGTCTTGTTCTAGGCCCATTAGCAAAATGTTTTTTCATCTGCTTAATTCTATTACACTTGTTAAAAATTGACATGTGGCCCATTTCTGGAGTCTTTGCCCTGATGCTCTACACATCCGATTTCACTCCTCTACTGCTGTATTGTTGCTGTCTTGAACTAGATGTTGTGAGTGTGTGCCAGCTTCATTGATCTGTTTTTAAAGCTGCTTTGTCTATTCTCATTTTAATTTTATAAATAAAAAATATTTTAGAGTCCATACATCATTTTCAACACATATACAAAAGACTCATGGAATTCTCTGATTGGTGAAGAATCAGATTTATAGGTCAACTTGAGAAGAATATAACCTTAAAAACATTGACTCATAGTAAATAAGGTACAATTTATTTAGGTCTTCTTTCATTATTTTGGTCAATCTTTTATTAAATGTATTTTTAAAAAGATTTATTTATTTATTTTATGACTATGAGTGCTCTATCTGCATATACAACTTTATGCCAGAAGAAGGCATCAGATTCACTATAGATAGTTGTAAGTCACCACATGGTTGCTGGGAATTGAACTCAGGACCTCTGGAAGAACAGCCAGTGCTCTTAATCACTGAGCCATCTCTCTATCCCTTAAATGTATTTTTAAGAAATTTTTATTTTGATGACATTGTGAATGCTTAACATTTTTTCATAACTTTTGCTACCTTTTAAAGATTCAGTTGATTTTTAAAGGAAGTTTGAGCTCATTAGTTGTTGCTTTTTCTTGAACTTTTTTGGCAGTTTGTGTCTTTGAAGGAGTTGACCCTCTTCCAAGTTGTTAAAACCACAGGCACAGTAGGGTTCATAGTATCCCCTTGTGGACAACTTTACAGTGACTGTAGGCTCAGTGGTCAAGAATGGCCTTTCATTGACCATTCCTTCATTTCTCTCCTCTCATTCTCCCCCTTTCTCCTTCTCCAGCTCCCCCTTTTGAGCTCCCTCCTACATTTCTCATTCTTTCCCTCTCTCCCTCTCTCTCTCTCTCTCTCTTATTTTGAGGCAGGGTTTCTCTGTATAACATCTCTGGCTGTCCTGGAACTCACTCTGTAGACCAGGCTGGCCTCGAACTCACAGAGATTCACCTACCTCTGCCTCTCTCTCTCTCTCTCTCTCTCTCTCTCTCTCTCTCTCTCTCTCTCTCTCTCTCGAACTTCGGCATCTATCATGCTAACTTGTAGTTTCTTCTTTGGATTACAGCATTGTGATTTACTATTAGTTTTACTGCAAGGGGCACCTTTGTCTATAAATGTTCTTTTACTAACTTGCAGAACTGGGTTAAAGAGTACATGGAAATGCTCCCAAATTCTAAGTGGGAGGCAAGAGAGCCCTGTGTGTTGTGAGGAAATTCACTGTAAGGAGTAAAAGGCCAACGAAAGGAAATGTACCATTTCTCAACTACAGGAAAGGAACCTTGAAGCCTTTAGTGATATCGCTGGCTTACATGCCATGCTAATCACTATGTTAAATCATGGCATAATAAACATTATTTTTAAAAGTTATTTTGTTACAATGCACAGTGTGGTTTGTAAGTATGTCCTTAAAAAACGAATGTTTTTTGATATTGTGACTCATTGGAATGACGGATTTTAGATGTAATTTAGTTTCAAGTGTCAGCTTTTTTCTTTTTTAATATATCTTACTGGGTGCACACCACAGTTTTTAGGTGGTTCTAATGAACTTAAACTTCAGGAAATGCAGATAAACGGTTTAGTAACTATCACACAGTACTCACTGGTACATGTCTTGTTGCCAAGAATTTCAAATTTATCACATCTTTTTACAGTTTCCCATTTCTTACTCAGTATTCATTTCTTCTGCTATATATAGGAGTAGCCCTGTCTGTCCCATTGTCCTCGCTCACCAGTCCTGTGTACGTGAGCGCTTCATTCACACTACTAGCCACAAGGTGGCGCTACAAACCAACATTTTTGCAGAAAGCGTTTCTCAGCTTGTGCTCAGGATTTTCTCAAATTTCTTTGTCCTGCTTTAACATAGACATCATTTTCTCTCTTCAATATACAGTGAAACACAATAAAAATTAAACACAACAAGGAGTTTTTGTAATTGGCCTTTCACTGGCGTCTTTCTGTTTTGGATTTTAGCATATTCCCTTCTCCGCAGATGTTGCACCTGAAATACTTCCCACATTAACTCCCACTGTGCAGTGTGAGTTAGCCTCCCCTGGGCTGTGCGGAAAGCGGATGTGCTCAGAACCTGGGCAGCACCATGCTCACCTTAGGAAACGCCACTATGAAGTCGTAGGCATTCGCTTCCCTCGCTGCCTGCTCCATCTCCTCTTCACTAACTCCTTCACGCCCCAACTTAATATTATTGCCGATGGTGGTCCCAAACAAAACAGGCTCTTGGCTGACCACTCCGATGTGCTCTCGGTAATGCCTCACGTTTTGGGCTCGGATGTCATTCTCATCGACTGTGATCTGACAAACCAAAGAACAAAGCAGGGTATGATGCTGTCCGAGGTCTTGGCTTTTGACTATCTTATTAATCCGAAGAATAAACCGAGAAGCAGTATCTCGGCAAAGACTGGCTATATTTCGGTAAAATATTTATGGTATAAGTAACACCAGTAGATTTTGTTTTCCTGGTAGATTGGAATCAACAAATCTTCAAGAAACGATCAACTTAAAATCCTATGAAACCACACATTAAGTATTAATAAGGTTGTCAATAAGATAGCCGCACACGAACACTGTAGGCGCTACAAATGTTATTGTGGAGACAGACACCATCAACTTTGTTGTTTTAAGACTGATGGCGCCTGTAAAGTTCTAGCTGTTCCTTCTACTCATTGTTTTAATTAATTAGTAAATAAACTGTCTTTGTAGGTAGCACTGTTACTGTAGCATACTCCAGGGACAGGACTGGATGTAGCCATCAGAGACTCCACTCCTCACAGCCCTGGCATTTATGTGAGAATGGACACTGCTTTGCACTTATCCAGTGATTTATTTAGTTAATATTAGCATGGACTCAATGTCTATAATATTTTAAACATGGACTGAGACATGCAATTTAAAAGAGACCAGCTCCTACAAGATTTTCTTTTAAAGACAATAGTTAAGTAGAAGCACTAAGAATCGTGTTCTCAGGAATATCAGCCTCAGGTAAGAGCTGATTTCAACATTATAGATTTTGGAAAATGAGAAAGAATGGGCCAGAGAGATGGCTTGCATGCAAAGGCACTTGCTGTCCACGCCTGCCCACTGGAATTCGACCCTTGGAACCCACATGAAGGCGGAAGAAGAGACGCAGCTTGACAGTTATCTTCTGATCTGCACATGATCTGCATCTTCTGCCCACCTCAGGCACTCTCATGGAATGTAACAAATACATTCTAAAAGAAGGAGCATGCTTTCTACAGATATGATTCTTCTAACACATTTTGAAATTCTATTTTTCTTTTTTTGATATTGTTGTTTGTGGTACTGGGGCTCGAACCCAAGGCCTTGTATTCCAGGCATGCACTCACCACTCAAGCACAACTTCAGCCCTTGCTTTTTCCTTCCTTCCTTCCTTCCTTCCTTCCTTCCTTCCTTCCTTCCTTCCTTCCTTCCTTCCTTCCTTCTTGCCTTTCTTTCTTTCTTTCTTTCTTTCTTTCTTTCTTTCTTTCTTTCTTTCTTTCTTTCTTTCTTTCTTTCTTACTTTTTAACATAGTTTCACTATGTAGCCCAGCCTGGCTCTAAACTTATGAGATCTCTGCCTCAACCTCCTGAGTGCTGACATTTTAGGTATGCATCACCATGCCCAGCTAAATTTTGAAATTCTTCAGAAGACTGATGTGGTAGTTTGAATAAAAATGGCCCCATCAACTCATGGGGACTGGCATTATTGGGAGATGTGGTCTTGTTGGAGTAGGTATGGCATTATTGAAGGAATTATGTAACTGGGTGTGGGCTTTAAGGTCTTAGAAGCTCAAGCCAAGCCTAGTGTGGCTCATTCTCTTCCTGCTGCCTGCAGACCCAGATGTAGAACTCTCAGCTCCTTCTCTAGCACCATGTCTGCCTGCCATGCTTCATGCCATGATGATAATGGACTAAACCTCTAAGCTGTAAACCAGACCCAATTAAATGTTTTCTTTTATAAGAGTTGTCATGGTCACGGCATCTCTTCACAGCAATAGAAACCCTAACTAAGACAACTGGGCACTACAAACTACACTCGTTTACCTTGAACCTGGTCTGTAGTCTATTTACTCTGTTTGTTATCTGTCTACATAAGAGAATGTGAACTCCAAAAAGCAGAGGCTTTTGTCTACCTTGTTCACTGAGGGATTCCAAGAGCCCAGACACATCAGACAACACATAAGTTGAGTGAACAGATACACAGGAAGGAAATAGCGTGGCTCTTCTTAGTATCACTATAAATATAGTTGGCACAGCTGCCTGCCTTGTCATAGGTAGTATTTCCAAATTCCATTCTGTGTACATGACTTTTCTTTCTTTTTGTGTACATGTGTATACGTTCGTGTGTGTGTGTGTGTGTGTGTATGTGTGTGTGTGTGTGTGTGCACTGTGTGTAGAGACCAGTGTCTGTGCATGTGCACATGTATGCACATAGACCAGTGTTTGGGTGTCTTCCTGGATCACTTTCCTTCTTAGTTTTTCAGATAAGGCCTCTCAGGGAACCTGGAGCTCACCAATTTATCCAATTAGGTCAGCAAGCCTCAGAGATCCTCCTGTCTCCACCTCCCCGGCACTGGGATTGCAGATGTGCGTCTGTCTGTGAAGCCTCAGAGATCCCCCATCTTTACTTCCCTGGCACTGGGATTGCAGATGTGCAAGCCATGCCTGGCCTGGCTTTAAGTGGATGCTGTAAATGCAGCATCTCTTTCTCACATAGCAAGCCCCGAAACTATCTCCTCAGTCTCTCCCGCGTGGTTTTCCTAGCAGCCTGTACTTACACAGCCTTCTTCGGGGTCATATAGCCTCTGCAGAAGCTGGACTGTTGTGGTCTTGCCACTACCACTGGGACCAACCAAAGCCACTGTCTCTCCAGACTTAATCTTGAGATTGAGACCTTTCAGAATCTGTTATATACACAGGAAATGACGCCATTAGGTATGCTGGACAACAATGTACATAAAGTCAGAAAGTTAATCTGTAATTACAAACAGAAAAATTCTTATGTGGCACATGAAAACAACCAGATCTTATATTTATTTGTGTAGTATTTCATTTATATCTCTAATAATGTACAGTTTGGGAGTACAATATTTAAATTTTTCTCTATACAAAGAGGAGATCTAATTTAAGAGTTAGGTAGTCACAGCAAACTGTTCACATTTTTTTTTGCTTTTTTATTAGCATATTTTAATTGTAAAAAAAAAAGGGTTTTCATGAAGGCATTTTCTTACATATATTATATATTTATAATATATATTGATCACATTCATCTTTCCAGTGCCTTCTCTTTCCCTCTTCCCTCATTCTTTTTGATTTCCTTCTTCTTTTCAAATAAACAATTTTTCCTAAACATGTATGTCTGGTGCATGCTCATGTGGATATACACATTTGCATGTGTGCAGGTACACATGCATGTGTGTGTACATGCACATGGAGACCTGAGGGTAATATCAGGAGTCTTCCTCAATTGTTGTCTGCCTTATATATTGAGGCAAAGTCTCCCTCTGAACCTGGGTGGGCTGCCATACCCACCAGGTTTTAAGTGAGTGCTGGGGATCTGGACCCTTTTCCTCATGTTTGAATAGTGTGCACTTTACCTACTAAGCCTCTACCAAGCATGCAAACTTCACATATTTTTACTGAAATATTTTACATGAATCTTTTTAAAAAATTTATTAATTTTTATTTTATGTGCATGAGTGTTTTGTCTGCATGTATGTCTATGTGAGGATGCCAGATACCCTGGAACTTGAGTTACAGACAGTTGTGAGCTGCCATGTGGGTGCTGGGGATTGAACCCCGGTCCTCTGGAAGAACAGCCAGTGCTCTTAATCTCTGGGACATCTCTCCATCCCCGTCTTACATGAATCTTATGACAAACAAGTTAAATTTTTATCTTTTAATTTGCAACAAATGAAATCTCAACAGGTAACTTTGAGTTATTCAAGAAAGCTCTCCCTTAGAATAGGTCTAAAATTTCTACAAAGTATACTAAAAAAAGCAGTTGGCAAGCTCACAGGGACACAGGTGAGATCTTAGCAGTTTTAGACACCTGCCTGCATCTAAGCACACATGACAGCACAGTGGGAATATTTACAAAATTTTCTCCATGTCTGAGAGTCACTACCAAGCTTTAGTTCCCAGGGATCTGCCTTATGACAGCAGTCTCACCAACGACAAGAGCCACCTACGGATACCCTCAGAGATCTTTGCTTGTAACTGTGTTTTCAGCTCCAAAATGAGCCTCTCGTTTTGATCTTATCATTTTTAAAGAAACAAATATTTAAATAAGCACAGTGTGAAACCTCCAATGGGCCAATCAGAAAAGCATTTAAAAAAAAAAAAGGAGATGAACATCCTGTACTAATGATAAAGGGTGCTTCTTCCATGACACTTTCATCCTCAAGTTGGTTACTCTTCATTCCACGGAAGAATGTGTCCTTCACTTAAAGTCGGTAGGCCTTAAAAATTAACTGTTCAGCTTAACAGAAAGGGTTATGTTCAAAAGCTAATTTAAACGCTGGGGAGATGGCTCAGCAGGTAAAAATGTTAACCACACAAGCCAAATGACCTGAACTCAATTCCTGGAACCCATGTAAAAAAAATTCAGTGCAGTAGAGTTCACCTAGGAAGATCCCAGACCAGCTAGTCTCGGGTATGCATCAAATCAGCAGAAACAAGAGAGGAACCTGTCTCAACAAGGTGGAAGAGGAGAACCAAGTTCTGAAAGCTGAGCTGTCTCTGAACTCCACCTATGCAAAGTGGCAGGTCCGCTTACCCGCTCCCATGCACACACGCAAATTAAAACAATTGTTTACCCAAATATGGTGGCACACACCTATCCGAGTTTGAGACCAACCTGGGCTACATAGTGAAAACCAGCTTCAAAATAAAGAAACAAGTAAAATAATTGTTCAGAACCCAGAGAACATGGCTTAGAGCATTATAATGGCGCAGTTTGTGCTTAGCGGCAGAAGCCAACCTAAATGTATATTCAAAATGCAGCCTAAAGTGCTGTGTTAAGAGGAAAGGCAAAAACTGGGGCAACAATGGTAAGTGACAACCAGGTCACAAAACAAAAGACTTTGATGAGAGACTTCCAGTAAAAAGAGTAGTCAGAGAGAAAACAAGGAAGTGGGAGTGGACACGTCATTTTAACCCACATTCTGTAAGGCACGTTAGAGGTTGATGCAATAGTAATCTCATCTGTCTCACTTAAAATTGAGCCCCCACTTTTCTCTTAATTATGAATTTTGTTAGTAGCTACCTTTTGCAATCCTTAACAATACTATTTTGGGAGTGGGTAGCAAAGGGAGTAAAGGTCTTAATTAAACACAAGGAAAAAGTTAACAGGAAAGATAGATAAGATATGTTTTTCCAAGAGCTATTTGTTTTTTAAAGATTAGTTTATTGAGTGCCCTCCAAGAAGGCAGTTGGCTGGGCATTAGCTAGACTTCAGTCTCCTTTTAATTGTTAAAGGGTGAGTGAAAAGAGTGGGACAGACTGTGTGTGTGTGTGTGTGTGTGTGTGTGTGTGTGTGTGTGTGTGTGTGTGCCCGTAAAGTGAGAGGAAGAGTATCAGAGACACAGCTGATGCAGTAGAAGCCTCAAGGATGGAAGAGGGGAAGGCCTAGCAGGTGCATAATACCTGGTGGTTAGAAACTCCCAGATTCAAATGATTGAGTGTAGCTGGATAATACCCAGATGCCACCACGAGGTGGCAGCATTCATTAATCCAAGACATTTTGGTGCCCTCAGAAATGCAGAGTGGAGGAAATGGGAGTTAAAAATGCCTGTCAGTCAACTACAGGAGAGAGGCTGGAAAATATAAATCACTGTCCTAAGAGATATTAGCCCACTGCTTATCAGTCAGCCTAGCTATCAATCTAATTGAGTCTCTAAGCAAGTAGCCAAAATCTGGGTCAAAATTATCCCAGAGAGAGACTGGGGAGATGGCTCCCTGGGCAAGCACATGGCATGTAAGTGTGAGGACAGTAGTTCAGTTCCCTAGCACTGATATCAATGCTGGTGTGTGTGTGTGTGGGGGGGTCCACCTGTAATATGGGGTTTGGGAGGCAGCAACAGGGGATCCCCATAGCAAATTGGCTAACTAGACTGGATGAATTGGTGAGCTTTGGGGTCAAGTGAAAGATCCTTCCTCGATCTGTAAGGTGGAGAATGATCAAGGAGGACACCAAATGTTGACCTGGGGCCTCCACAGACATATGCACACATGTATAAGCACACCTCACAGGTGAACACTCATATACACACATACACAAACAAAGGAATCTTTAAAAAAATCCCACAATAGAATATTCTGGCCAGAAGATAATGTCAGAAAAGACTACAGTGCAATTGAATTGAACCTACCTTGACAGATGGTCTTGATGGATAGCTGAAAGAAACATTTTTAAATTCTATGTTTCCTTTTATACATTCAGGTTTATATCCAGTTGTTGAAAAGTTATCTATATTGGGTTTCTTGGAAAAACAAAGAGATTGTTATACATCTTTAAAGGGCTAAGCTGATACTGCCTCTATCCCCAAATCGTTTAGAGATGGGTTTGAAGTTTCTTAAGTTCTTGTTTTAGAAGTGCTTGAGTTGGACATGAAGTTTTCAATAAAAGACGTTTTCCCCACGAAAGAGTTAAATTCAGTCTTTCATCCCATAACCAAGTGATCACTATGGTTTTAGTGAAATGAACATGCCTATCTTTTGGGCTCCTTCTTGCAGTAAGGACAGCTATATTTCAAAGCAATGAGAGCTCCTACCTTATCAATAACCTGGAAAATATTAAAGGCAGCTCCCCGGGCTATGGTGAAGGTTTCCAAGTGAGGGGCTGCAGATCCAATGCAATAACTACTATGGATCACACTAAAGAAAACCTACAGAGACAGAATAAACAAGAGTCACATTTCTGCAGTAAGAAAGACAACATGTGTGGCCTAGGCCTAGGACATATGTGGCCTAGGTTCATAGAGAAATATGAGATGGCTCAGGTAAAAATGTGGAGGTCATGATAAAGGAAACACAGGCCATCCCCAGCATTCTTGGCTTTTTCTTAGGACGACTCTCCATTGTTGCAGGAGTTTGTCTCTACAGCTGCAGTGGCATTTGAGCTGCCTGAACCGTGCTGGCCCACAGGAAGCTGCAGGCAAGCTCAGCTCTCTCACTATGCACCCCTCCCCTCCACTATGGCCATCGCTGGAAGCTTTAGCAAGAGGGTGACTGAAGTTATAGCTCAGAGACATTGTATTGTTTCTCTCCCTGCTTTAAAATTTTTTTCTGTCACTGGACAGCTGTCCATATTTAGGCAAATGATTCTGTAGAAAAAGTCAAATAGCCGGGCGGTGGTGGCGCACGCCTTTAATCCTAGCACTCGGGAGGCAGAGGCAGGCGGATCTCTGTGAGTTCGAGGCCAGCCTGGTCTACAGAGCAAGATCCAGGAAAGGCGCAAAGCTACACAGAGAAACCCTGTCTCGAAAAAACCAAAAAAAAAAAAAAAAAAAAAAAAAAAAAAAAGTCAAATAAGGAAAGAATTCTACAAGGTGGTGCACTTTTCTCTGACATGCAGATGTGGGGACTAGAGGAGCAAAAACTAGCTGCAAATTCTTCACATGAAATGAATGAAGAGCTTAAAGCATTAACTATAAAAGCCTCAAGTATAAAAGATTAATTTAATTGAAAGAAGAGACATCTACATAAGATGAGAAACCAGACAAAAATAAAAGCATTGGAGCAGGTCATTTTGCTCAGCATGACAGACTTCTTAAGCCTGAACTGATGTGTTTGTCGTAGAAACTGGAGGGTAACTGAATGAGTTGCAGTTTCATACGTAGCTGTAGCAGTTTAAAGGACCTGGGTTGCAAGGTTGGAAAGGGCTGCAGGAAGCCTTTTTTTAAATGTATGTATATGTGTTTCTGTGTGGGTTTTTTTTTTGTGTGTGTGTGTGTATACTAGTGCAGGTGCCAGAAGAGGCCAGAGGGCATGGGGGTCCCCTGGAGTTGGAACTGAACATAGAGGCAGTTATGACCCATCCCCATCCAACATGGTGCTGGAAATGAACCTGGGTCTTCTTCGAAAGCAGTACACACCCTTAACCACTGAGCTACCTCTCCAGCTTCATGTAGTTTGTTTTAAACATGGCTAAAGGCTGGAAAGGAGAGAGGAGCAAACCACAGTAGGATCCAAACTACTGTAGGACTTTCAGTTAGCAATGCCTCTGTGGACTGTGATCTAATCCCAGGAAGCCTGAGACGAAATGCCTCACTACAGACTAGCCATTTTCAGCACTGGACTAATTATTATTATTATTGAATTCCCCACTGTATTTATTGGTGGGGAATTCAGTCATGACTATGATTCTTCTGAAAGCACAATGCTTGGCACAATGAGGACACAAAACATGTTGGATGAATAAATCTTAACTATATATATTACATACATATACATTTAATGTTATATATATATATCACGAGAAGGTAAAAATGTTTATTTAAGACATATTTGAAGAGTCACCCTCAAAGTGAAATTTTCTTATTAAGCTCTAGGTAAGGAAAGATGATCTAAGCCTGCTACCTTTGTTTTCAAACAAGACTTACAGCAAGAATAGTCCCGATGGTGTAACCAGGCTCTCCACCGAAAATCAAGGAGGTTCCATACCAAAAAGCCAGTCCATAGGCTCCATTCATGAAGAAGTAGACCACTCCAAGAGACAGTTTTGCAGCTATAGCCTTCTTTATGCCAGCATCCTTTGCATCTTTTAGATTCTGTGTATACCTTACAAAGACAAAACACCAAGTAGCCTTTGGAGAAAACAAAACCAAGCACTTTTTCTCACAATTAAAGGGACAGACCTTTGAATTTCTTTCTCTTGGGCTCCAAAGGCTGTGACTGTTCGGATTGATGACAAGACCTCTTCAGCTACAGCCCCAGCTTTGGAATAGGCCTCCAGCTCCTTACTGGTCAATGAGATGACCATCTGCAGTAAACACAACCACTGTTAAACAAAGAATGAACCTGCTATGGTTTGAATGTGAAGTGTTCCCCAGAGGCTCAGCTGGTGGTGTTATTTTTGGGGAGTCTATGGGACTTTTAGAAGTGGGGTCTAGCTGATGGCATAGGCTACTACACATGGGTATAGCCCACTTCTGGCTTTCGTGTCTTTCTCTACTTCCTGGTCCTTGGAAATAGGAGGCCCAGCCATGCCCTTCAACCACCACCAGCTCAGCCCTCTACCTTTCCTGTCATGGTGGGCTAAAACAAACTCTGAGCCAAAAATAAAACTTCTCTCTCTCTTGTTGTTTATACCACAGCAACATAAAACTGACTCTGATAGTTAGTTTTAATTGTCAGCTTGACATATCTAAAATTAGATCAACCTGGCCTGTGAGCATGTTTATTGAGCAGTATCTTGATCATATTAATAGAGGTAGGGACACCTGCCCATTACAGGTGGCCCCACTCCCTTGGCAGGTGGTCATGGGAGAAGGCAGAGCACAAACATGCACACATTTCTCTCTGCTCATGATTGCTGCTTTGACATTTCTGCTGTGATGAATGATAGCCTGGAACTATGAGCAAGACCAAACCTCCTCTCCTAAGTTGCCTTTGTCAGAGTAGTTTTTCACAGCAGCAGGAAAGGAAGCCAGGGCATTTACCAATGGAGAACTGAGGCAGTGATGATTGACAGACACTTAACCCACACACAGTTTGAATCCTGAGTAGCTTTTCATTACCCAGGATTGTAGCATGAATCTTAGAGAGTCTTATTAATAAAATCAAACCCGGGGCCAGTTGTTGGGGTGAAATGCTGGATGGTCAGAGAGACAGAACAAGCCACAGCTAACCTCACCTGGCCAACTTCTCAGCTGGTCTTGTTTCCTCAGACTGGAAGCCTCTGTGTCCTCATATCCAAATGGCTCTCAGCTGAACTGCTGCTAGAAGCCTGAAAGCTTAACCAGCCAAATGCTTAACCAGCCTAATGCTTCTAGTTTCTGGTCCTCAAGGCCTTATAAACCTTTCTGCTTTCTACCACCACTCCCTGGGATTAAAGGCTGCTTTCTGGGATTAAAGGCGTGAGTCACCATGCCTGGCTGTTTCCAATGCGGCCTTGAACTCACAGAGATCCAGAGAGATTTGTCTCTGGAATGCTAGGATTAAAGGCGTGTGCTACCACTGCCTAACCTCTATGTTTAATATTGTGGCTTTTCTGTTCTCTGACCCCAGATAAGTTTATTAGGATACACAATATTTTGGGGAACACAATACCACCACACAGGATCTAAATCCTTATCTGACTTTTTCTTCTACCAGTGACGCTCTACTGTTTTCTCTCTGCATTTTTAAAAGCTTCTTTTTAACTGTGGGTAGTTTTATAGGTACAATGGGGAATATTTGACTTGGAAAAGGACATTAGAAACATTTATTTTATGGGCACTGAAAATTAGTGAACCTGATTTGAATTGATTTTTTTTCTTTTGCACAAAGAAAGGATTCCAGGAGCTATAGGTTACAGGACTATGGCAGGAAGGGGATTTTGGTCTCTCATATGTATGGGGAATGGTCTTAAAACTATTACTGTTCATACATGATGGAGTATGCTCAGTAAATGCTTTATCTCTCAACACTAAGAGGTGAGACAAAGTGAAAAAGGAGATCATTGCTATTGACGGCAGTAGGTGCAATTATCTGATTTCTCAAAAAATCTGAAATAGCGAGTATCCCTTCCTCTATTATGAACCATTTGCCAATTCTTTGTAGTCTTAATTAGTAAAACAGTTCAGTGAGAAGAACAACAGCAATACCACTTAAAGCTGGGAGTTTGATATTGTCTACTCATGTAGCAAGCTACCTGTTTCCAAAATACCAAAGTACATTCCATGCAATTGGAGTCAATTTAATGTACAGGAAGCTTGAGTAGCTGGTAAAGTCATGGGAAGTCATAAATTGAATACTGATGTCTTAGTTGGAGTTATTATTGCTATGATAAAACACCATGGCTAAAAGCAACTTGGAGAGGAAAGGGTTTATTGTGTTCACAGTTCCATATCACAGTTCATCATCCAAAGCAATGAGGACAGGAACTCAAGCAGGGCGGGAACCTGGAGGCAGGAGCTGATGCAGAGGCCATGGAGAGGTGCTACTTACTGGCTTGTTCCACAGGGCTTGCTCAGCCTGCTTTCTTATAGAACCCAGAACCACCGGCCCAGGGGTGGCACCACCCACAATGGGCTAGGCCCTCCCCCACGTATCACTAAGAAAATGCCTTACAGCTGGACATTATGGAACATTTTTCTCAATTGAAGCTCCCTCCTCTCTGAAGACCAAGTTGATATAAAACTAGCCAGAACAGCTAATCATTTCTGAGTTTACTTAACAAAGACAATTATCTTCACACTAGATCACTCACTGGAGGGCAAACACCACACTGTGCTAAGACTTGTACATATTGAATATTCAGTAAATACTTGCCAAGTTAAACTGAACTGAAGGGGATCATTCACCCTGTGGTCTCTCATTTGCTTTCTCTTTAGTTAATACAGTAGTGAAACTTAGATCCCTCTGCTATTCCTTTACAACTTGTGTCCACCTTTCTCATGAGTGGATAAGGATCTGCTCCTGGTAACACATTCCGGGTATTTTTCCTATTGAGTGATCCTTATTTCATCAAGCTTGAGATAAAGATGAGGATTACAAGGTCAACACCAGAAACCAGAATATCACAGACCTGTGGCCCAATGTTCTTCAGTGGTACGGTGTCCATGTTCCTCTAAATAACCCCTTACTCATATTCCTGTGATTCAATAACCCCACTGAAACACACTGAGTCATATGTATAAAAGATATGACAGGAGAAGGGTGATTAGAGGACATGAGTGAGAGTGAGGGGTGACAAGAAAGGGCAATGGGGATGAATATGATAAATACATTTTACATGGATTCATGAAACCCCTTGTTATGTAAAATTAATATGTGCTAATAGAAATCTTCAAAAAGATCTGTTGTATAAATACCCAAGCTTCGTTTTAAGAAATCAGTCAACCACAGAATATTTTTATTGATTGGACTTGTATACTGATAGCAAGTGAGCAAGGAGATTTTATGGATTTGATTTTTGAAAAATGAGTATTACAAAATTAAAAGTAACAGTGCCTCTGATGCAAGTACTGGGCATGGCCACTGGGAACTGTGGAGACATGATTTTGAGAAACGTTAGGGATGCACGGGATGCTAGAACACACACACACACACACACACACACACACACACACACACATACACTAGCTTGTGAACAAGATTACTATCTTCTGGTATGTGCACTAGAACATTGCTCAGAATTGAGCAATTGAGAATGAAAATAAAAATTTGTGTAAAAAGCTGAAGTATGTTTACTTAAATGTTAACATATATTCTAAATAATTTAAAGGTGTGTAAAATGTAAACTTAAAGAGACTGATATCAAATAGCATTTTAAGTGTATTACTTGAGAATTTTTTACATTCAGTTCTACCCAATACCATGAACTACTGTGCATTTACTTGGGGGGGATTTATAATATACAATGTTCTATCAGCAACAACTAAATGTCCAGTGTGTAGTCATCATCCTCTACTGTGCTACCCTTTGAAGCAGCACTAGGCTATTTTTCCTGTTAGTAAGATATTGATGACATCACATCTTAGCCACATAATTTGAAGATATAATGGTGACTACTGTTTAAAAGACCAGAGGTTGATAATCTCTCTTATGCTTTGGGACATGCAGAATAAATAGAAACACCCCTTTCTCTTTTGCAAGTTTGGTTAGATGTTGTGCTCATTCTGCTGCTGCCAGGACCCGGCCTGGCTTGCTTACCCTAGAACACACTGCTGATGAAACCATTATGGCAGGAGATGTGGATAGAACCACCAGGGAGAGTTTCCAGCTCTTCATCAAGCTCATCACCAGGCCAATAGAAAACCCAGACATGTTCTGAAACAGCAGAGCGATCTTATCTCCAATACCATCGCAGATTTTGTTGATGTCCCTGCAACAAAGAAGTTCTTGTGGTTCAGTTACACACACACCAAGTCCACACACTACCTACTTCTTCCCTTACCCAGCCATGCGCGTGTTAAGTTCACAGACGTCACTGCCATCAAACCAGCTGATGTCTTGTGCCAAAATTGAATGAAAAAACTGTTTTCGAATTCTCGTGGTTTGCCGGGCTGCGGTTATGACCCAGAAGGAAATCTGTATGTAGCCAAAAATGAGGGCAGCTGCTCCTATTCCAACATAATACAGAGTCAACCTGAGGGAGGATGATTGGAACATTAGGCAGAAGCATAGCTTTCTCCAGTGATAAGACAAATAAAACAAAAGCCATCAAAAACTACTGAAAATAGAAAAGAAATCTAATATTTGGTAAAATTTATTCTGGAACCTAGAAAATACCTAAAAACACCAATAATAACAGAATGAACAAATATTGAATAGTCTTCTAAGTTTCCCTTTACAACATCTAGAGCATATTTTTGACATTATTAGTAGAAATTAGTACTTTAAAACATGTTTGTTCTGTTTTTTTTCAGTACTTACAATACTTTCAGGTGAAGAAGTTACATTCAGGTAATTTAAAAATAGGTCCAAGTAGAATAGGAGGGAAAAGAAAATGTTACTATTCACAAACAACTGACAGAGGATATATGTAGGTGTGTGTGTGTGTGTGTGTGTGTGTGTGTGTGTGTGTGTGTGTACATATCTATCACTTATTCTAAAATTCAATATAAGGAACTTACATTAAGGTAATATGTACAGAGGTTATACTTTGTGGGTAGCCATTTTAGGGATCATAATAATACAGAAGAGTTGAAAGGAGTTTTAACACCTGTGGTGGTTTGAATGTAACTGCCCCCCCCCCGAACTCATAGGGAGGGGCACTATTAAGAAGTGTGGCTTTGTTGGAGTAAGTATGGCCTTGTTGGAGGAAGTGTGTCACTGTGGAGGCAGGCTTTGAGGTCTCATACATGTTTAAGCCATGCCCAGTGTCTCAGACCACTTCCTGTTGCCTGCAGATCAAGATGTAGGACTCTCAGCTACTTCTCCAGCATCATGTCTGCCTACATGCCACCATGTCACACCATGATGATAATGGACTAAACCTCTGAAAATGTAAGCTAGCCCCAATTAAATGTTTTTCCTTTATAAAAGTTAGAGTGGTCATGGTATCTCTTCACAGTAATAGAAACCCTAACTAACCCAACACCTTACTAGGAGGATAGGTAAGAAACAGGGCTATTTAATAACTACCTATCAGGAATGTACTATGTGAGGTTCTAGAGCTACAGTCATGTGCATTACAGATATTGATATTCTGGTAGAAAGATAGACAGGATACAAAGAGCAAGAATTTCAGGTGTACTTGAAGGGAGTAAACAAGAGACAGGTCACGGAATAATTGGTGTACAAGCATAGTTGGGTGTACATGGTTTGGAAGAGCTAGTACAAATAATAGAATGCTTAAGAAAAGTTTCTTTGAGGAATTAATATTAGAGCTGGGATCAAAATGTAAAAGAGAGTTAATCATTAAAAATCAGGGAGAGGAGCTGGCAAGATGATTCAGTAGGTAAAGGCACTTGTTTCCCAGCTGACAACCTGAGTTTGATCCCTAGGACCAAAATGTAGTAGAAGGAGAGAACAGATTCCCAGGAACTGACTTCTTACCTCCACACACATGGCATGGAAAGTGAGTATATATATGGAGAAAGAAGAGGTCTCTCTTGGGATGGACAAAGCAGAAAAAAATGTGTGGTATGGTCCAAGAACTTGTTTAGCTAGGTGAAAATGCAGGAGAACATGGCACAACACAGACCTTTAGAGATCATGTACTCTTTCCGTTTTGTTGCAAGGGAAGTGAAAGGTCACCAGAACAGCCGGGCATAGGGTGGTCCTACATGCTGAACTTTGTAAAAGACCACTCTGGCATCTTTGTGGAGAATGGGTAAAGGTGATAACAATGGAAGCAGGAAGTTATTGCAATGAGTCATGGGAAAGGATAAGGGCTTAGATGAGAACTCTAGCATCCAAGGTACAAAAATGTAGAGAAATGCTAAGGTTCTTGCTACTAAGCCTGATGATCTGAGTTTGATCCTTAGAACTTATATTATATAAGGAGAGAATTAATTCTCACAAGATGTCCTTTGATCTATACAAGTTCATAGTGACATGTGTACACACACACACACACACACAGTCACACACACAAAATCAATCAATCAATAAATGTAAAAAGAACTTTTAGAAAGTGCATAGAGTCTATATTTTGGAAATAAAAATGATCAGACTAATGAACCTTCAGACAGACAGACAGCCTTCTTTGCCATAAACACAACCAGAAGACTGTGAGGAAAAACAAACTCCCTCTCTACTGTTTCTAATAACTTTAAATTCCGTATACCTTGAGAAATATGTCCTGCTTTTTGATTGCTAGCCTACACACCCATCTTTGAACTCAGTACCCCTCATAATTCCTAACAGGGAGGGAGAATCTGAAAAGCTCCCCCAATGGGGCTTCCTGTATCTATAGCAATGCCCCCTTTACATGGGAGTCTCCATCTGTAGCACTCTCCTTGAAGCAGCAGACAGACCCTGGTGACCTCTTTACTATGGCATAGGTGTTTTGATTTCTCAGTGCTTTGTATTTTGTGTTTATAACAATAAAACAATTCTTTGTTTAATATACCCTTTCAAACAAGGTGGTCAATAGAACAGGATACAAGGAATGAAATCAGGGGATGACTTCCTGGCTTTTGTTGATTAGTGTGGTCAGTAGAGTGCCATTCACAGACATGGGGTACTGGGAATAGGACAGATTTTCAGACACTATCAAGAGCTCTGGTTTGGACATATTAAAGGTCCTGGAATGGGAGTTTGGAGACTGAAGGACTGGAGAAGGCACCAGGATGGAGATGGAATGTTAAAAGCCAGAGCTTCCAGGCAGAATTCCAACAAACAGCAAAAACCATTCTGGGAGACAAAATATAAAAACGTAGGTCAAGAAGAGGGACAAGGACTGCGCTCAGGAATTCTGTAGACAGGTGGTGTTTGGCCTGAAGAGAAAGAGCCTGCAAATAAAGTAAAGCGGTTGGAAGTCAAGGGAGTTAAGCACTCAGTAAAACTACGGAACAAAATAAGACTGGTGTTCACTGAGGACTTAACACAGATTTGTCTACTGCTAAACTTTGTTTCCATCTCCAAAGTGAAATAGCTGTTTTTCTGATACAACATTCCCAGCTGAGGTTTAAAAAGGCTACTCTGTCACCTTAGTTCAGCTCTCTGAACAAAACCCTGGTGGTCTCATTTTTGTGCTTTTGTTATGTCTTTGTTATTTATGACCAATCCCAAGAGTCAAGCTGAAGTGGCATCCAGCGGAATGGTGTTACACGCCTTTAATCCCATCAGGAGGCACAGGCAGGTAGACTTCAGGCTAGCCTATTGTACACAGAAACCTCTCTGCTGGCCAGGGATACATAGTCAAACAGACCTTGTGTCAAAAAACAAACAAAATACTAATAGCTTCCTTTTAAAAAATTGACAAAGACATCCTAAAATGTATGTAGGAGTGTATAGGACTCAGAATAGCCAGGATAATTTAAAAAAGGAAATTGTGCTGGAACTTATTTTCTGATTTTACTTATTTATTAACTAAATAGATACTATAGTAAAGAAGAAAACAGTATGGTGCTAGTGTAAAGACAAATGTGTTGATAATTACAAAATTTCAGAGGCTAAAAACTAATCCTTACAGTTCTAGATAGTTGGCTTGTACCAAGTTGTGTGGTTGAGAAAGTATAGCCTTGTGTTTAAAAATGTGTTGGGACATGTGAGAAAGATGAGATGAGACCCTTCCTTAGTCACAAATTAACTCAAAATGGACCACAGGTCTACAGATAAGTACTAAACCATGAAAACTTCTAGAAGAAAAACAATAACTCTGTGTTTCTCAAAGAATTCTTAAATTCAAAAGCACAATCCATAAAAAAGTCGATAAATTGAAATTCATCAAAATGTAAAACCTGTGTGCTCCAAAAGAAGTCTTTAAGAAAATGAAAACACGATGGGAGAAAACAATTGCCTATCAAATCTGAGAAAGAATGTGTACTCAGAATTTATAAAGGGCTCTTTCAGCTCAGTCATAAGACAATGTTGCAGTTTAAAACATGTGTACCTCACAAAGCATCAGTCAACAGGTACACCCACAGACAGATGTACCCACTGAGTCCATAAAAGTGATGGAGACTGAGGAAGTGAGTTTAGAATTTATCTACCTTCAATAGTTTGTGTTTATGTAGACATGTGTGGCTGTGCCTAACATGTCAATAGTGCATGGTGGCACATTCTTGGAACTTTACCCTTGGAAGGAGGTTAAAGAAGGATGATCACGAATTCAAAGCTGCCCTCAGCTACGTGGAGAGTTCCAAGCCCTACCCGTACAGACCATTTTAAACAGCAAGTAAATGAACAGTCAAGGCCCAGAGAAAATACTAGGTGTCACTCTGGTCTGTTTGAAGACTTTGAAAATTTCAGTGAAAAAGTATAGAAATCCAACTACTGAGGGATCTGGATGCAGAGATCCGTGACTAGGCCCCAGGTGGATCTCTGGGAGTCCAAATAGCGAGAATAAGGAGGGTTTATATGAGAGAGAATTGTTGAGACCAAGGTCGGATAAAGCACAGAGACAAATAGCCAAACGAACGGAAACACATGAAATATGAACCAATGGCTGAGGGGTCACCAACTGGATCAGGCCCTCTGAGTGGGTGAGATAGTTGATTGACCTGATCTGTTTGGGAGGCATCCAGGCAGTGGCACCGGGTCCTGTGCTCATTGCATGAGTCGGCTGTTTGAAACCTGGGGCCTATGCAGGGTCCCTTGGCTCGGCCTGGGAGGAGGGGACTGGACCTACCTGGACTGAGTCCACCAGGTTGATCTCAGTCTGTGGGGAAGGCTTTGCCCTGGAGGAGATTGGAATGGGGGTCGGGCTGGGGGGAAGGTGAGGGAGGCGGGAGGGGGGAGAACAAGGGAATCTGTGCCTGTATGTAGAACTTAATTGTATTGCAAAATAAAAATTAAAAAAAAAAAAGTATAGAAATCTAGTCAAGAAACCCAGTAAAGAAGAAACGTTTTAACTCAGCATGTGGTGGTTAATAAAGTCAATCCTACTATTTACCTCATAATTTATAAAACAGAATGCTTTTATGATTTTTTGTTATTCAGACTTTGTGATTGTTAATCTGGATATAACTAAGTCTCAATTAAACTTTGCTACTTTTTAATTTTATTTTAAGAATTACTTGCTTCACTGTATTCATTTAATTCATCTTCCTCCTGTACTTCTTTTTAATGCCTTCCCATTTTTTTCTTTTGTGATGCTGAGTGTCAAACCCAAGGCCTTACAGATGCTAACCTCTCCCAGTAAATTCTATTGTTAGCTCATCTTTTCAAATTTGAAAATCTACTTAAATCAAATTTTTCTATAATAGTTGAAAAGAAAATAGTGTTTACAAGAGGAAAAACAAATCCTTTGCCCTCTAAGAGATGTACTGCAGTTCTAGGGACAAAACTGGCATAAAAATACAGATCCTCACAGCTTTTCTGTTGATAACAATTTTTCCAAATAAAACTCAGAGAATATGACTATGTACTTTTTATTTTTTCATTCTTTTGTATGGGTAAAGTACTTATGTGTATGTTCACACACACACAGAGGCCAGCATGCTGTCTTCCATGTGCTCCATCTTGTCTTTTGAGACAGAGTCTTTTGCTGAACTGACTTGACAAGAGTGTCTTGCTAGTGAGCTCCAGGGATCTGTCTGTCTCCCTCTCCCTAGTGCCTGGCTTTAGTGAGGGTGGTGGGGATTTGAATTCAGTTCCTCACACTTGCACAGCAAGCCCCTTACTGAAGGAGCCTTCTCCCCAGACTCACTCTTTAAATAGATGGAAAATTATGTACTAATTATACTGTATATGGAATGAAAGAAAAAGCACATTTACTTTAATCACTTGTATATAATATGAATGATTAAGGTTTCTGGTTTTTTTCTTGTAGGTATTGGATAAAGCAGCATGCAAGAGTAGGAACTTAATTCTTCATTTGGACTTACGTAATGATATCTTCATTCAACTTCTCTCGAGACTGAGAACAGTTCTGATAGTTTGCTGTAAAAAAGTTATCTTTCTTAATGATGAAGAAAATTAATTAATAGTTAGCCATAGTGTTTCATAAGTATCCCTCCAAACCAAATACATGATTTTTGCTTGCTTGTTTGATTTATAGAAAATGGAATCAATGTCTCTGGGTTCATGATCCTTTGATGCCTATGGTTTTAAAGAAAAACTTTCTCTTTTCTCAAGACATATTTTCCCAAAGTAAGAATAAAAGGTAACATGGACCTTGTAGCTCACAAAAAAGAGTTCTCTAGGACACCTTTAATAATTAGCTGACAGCCAGCCAGGAGAGTTACAGCAGCACCGTCCCACTTTCTGTCCAAGGTTATGTGCTGTGGGATGTTCTGTACGGCAAATGTGTTGCTGATTAGTCAATAAATAAAACACTGATTGGTCATTGGCTAGGCAGGAAGTGCAGGCGGGACAAGGAGGAGAATAAAGCTGGGAAGTGGAAGGCTGAGTCAGAGAGACACTGCCAGCCGCCATGATGACAAACAGCATGAGAAGATGCCGGTAAGCCACGAGCCACATGGCAAGGTATAGATTTATAGAAATAGATTAATTTAAGCTGTAAGAACAGTTAGCAAGAAGCCTGCCATGGCCATACAGTTTGTAACCAATATAAGTCTCTGTGTTTACTTGGTCGGGTTTGAGCGGCTGTGGGACTGGCAGGTGAGAGAGATTTGCCCTGACTGTGGGCCAGGCAGGAAAATTCAAGCAACAGTTATGCTTTTTAGAATTAAATTCAACATGTCCCAGAGAGAGATTTAGAAAGTCCAAGAAATGCAAGTACATGTGAGGAAGTTCTAAAAGCTGTCACAGCAAAAAATGGACACAAATCTCATTGAAATATATTGGGTTATAACTAAGAGAACCACATAATAAAACTTTCAAACAGTCTGGCAGTGGTGGCACATACCTTTAATCCAGGCACTCAAGAGGTGGAGGCAGGTGGATCTCTGTGAGTTTGAAGCCAGTCTGGTCTATAGAATGAGTTCTAGGACAGCCAGGGCTACATATAGAAACTCTGTCTTCAAAAAAAAAAAAATACTGACACACACACACATAAAAAACCCAACCCCCCAAAAAAAACATTTAAAACAATGTTTTAGTTAGAAGTCTTTGATGCAATTTTTTTTGTGTATTTTCTGGAAAAATATCATCTGTCATTAGCAATATCCAATTTCTTTCATAAACCCCTGTAATAAATACTTGGAAAGAACTTCAGACTTCACTGCTCTTCATTTGTT
Organism: Peromyscus eremicus; assembly: GCF_949786415.1. Classification (NCBI taxonomy): domain Eukaryota; kingdom Metazoa; phylum Chordata; class Mammalia; order Rodentia; family Cricetidae; genus Peromyscus; species Peromyscus eremicus. Next base: position 65,844,386 of record NC_081430.1, read on the forward strand.
ATATCCCATATACTAATGTCTGTGAATTTATTTATATATGAACAATCATTACCTCCATTCCATTTTTGGAATCATGATACATAATTTTAACTATACCATTTCAAAAAATTATAATTGATGTAGAAAGAGTGAAGATAATAAATCCTAATAGAAATGTTAAATGAGATTTAACTCAGCTACTAAGGATAATCAATACTGCTTCTAAAATGGTATCACATTGACATAGAAATAGTGTAATCTCAATTTCTGAGGTTATATTAGTAGAAGTAGTTTAAGCAAAAGTTCAGTGTTTGCAAAAAAGGGAATGGCTAATCAATGCTAATTACTATTTTTATTTTATTTGTGGCAAATAAATAATCCTCCTTTATTATCCTCTAGAAAATTAACATTAATAATTAGCAAAGCTATTGTTAAAATGTTGAAAGAATGCACCTTATTTTACTACTTCTCTGCTGTAGGATGGTCTGTATGTCAAATGTGTTGCTGATTGGTCAATAAATAAATCACTGATTGGCCAGTGGCCAGGCAGGAAGTATAGGCGGGACGAACAGAGAGGAGAATTGTGAGAACAGGAAGCTAGGTGGGGGAGACACTGCCAGCCGCCATCATGACAAGCCGCATGGGAAGATCCCGGTAAGCCACGAGCCATGTGGCAAGGTATAGATTAATAGAAATGGATTAATTTAAGATATAAGAACAGTTAGCAAGAAGCCTGCCACGGCCATACAGTTTGTAACTAATATAAGTCTCTGTGTTTACTTGATCCGGTCTGAGTGGCTGTGGGACTGGCGGGTGAGAGAGATTTGCCCTGACCGTGGGCCAGGCAGGAAAACTCTAGCTACACTTCTCTTCAAAGATTATTTTTATTTTATGTGTATAAGTGTATTGCCTGCATGTATGTACGTCAGATACCCATGGAAATGAGAAGAGGGCATCAGATCCCCTGGAACTGTGGGTGCTGGGAACTGAACCCACATTCTCTGCAAAAGCAACAAGTGCTCTTAACCACTGAACTACCTTTCCAGCCCCTAAACACCTCTTTAGTAATGTGTTAATCTAACAATAATACCCAAAAAACTTACCTAAATACAAACTGTTCTTATGTTTACCACAGTGATGGTTAATCATGATTGTCACCTTGATTAGGTTGAGAAATGCTGGGAAAACTAGTAAAGCGCACTGTGTGGGTCTGCAAGGGCATTTTCTGGGACGATTGTCATATCGGACAACAACTGCAGGAAGCCTAGCCTTGAGTGCAGGCAGGCAGTGACATCCAATAGGGGACAGGGTGGAAGAGAAGCAGAAGGAAGAGGTGGCCACCAGCTCAGGCTTGCTCTGGGGTCTCTGTGCTTCTTAACCATGAGGTAAGCACTTATGCTTTGCTGTGCACACCACCACACCCATTCCCTATGATGTTCTGCTTTATCACAGGCCTACAGCAGGAAATCACCCCACCATGGCCCAAAACTTCCAAACCAATAGTCAAAATAAAGCTTTCTCCCTTTTAACTTGTTTATGCTGTTCGTTCGTTCGTTTGTTTGTTTAGTGTGTGTAGGTCAGAATACAAATTGCAGGAGTTAATTCTTTCCTTCTGCTATGTGTGGTGATATTTTATTTGTGCTCTAATAAATAAAGCTTACTTGGAGATCAAAGGAAAAAGCCAGCCACTATATTAAACATAGAAGTAAGGCAGTGGTAGCACATGCCCTTAATCCTAGCAACCAGGAGGCAGAGATTCATCTGGATTTCTGTGAGTTCAAGACCACACTGGGAACAGAGCCAGGCATGGTGGTACATGCCTTTATTCCCAGCACTAGTTAACCAAGAGGTCTGGAGGTCTGGACAGATAGACAGGAAGTGATGTAGCTGGGCAGAGAGAGGAAATGAGATGGCAAGGCACAGAAAGGATACAGATGTGAGTATGCATGAAGTAGCTCTTTCTTTGGCTGAGGATTTCCTAGCGGTAAGAACGTGGCTGGCTTCTTTCTGCTTCTCTGATCTCTCAGTTTTCACCCCAATATCTGGCCCCAGGTTTTTTATTAATAGGACCATTTAGCAATTTGTCTTGGAGATCAAATGTAGGTCATCAGATTCAGCAGCAAGCACCTTGACCTCTTAGCTGTCCCACTTGTCCTCGGTCAAGTATTTTGCCACACTGATAAAAAATGCACCACAGCAGTATCTATTACATGTGCACTACTTGTTTCTACCTAAAACAAGTGTCTTACTGCTGTGACAAGACGCCATTACTAAGGCAACTTATAAAAGAAGGCATTTAGTTTGAGGCTCGTGGTTCCAGAGGATTTGAGTCAATGATCATCATGTTGGGGAGTGTGGCAGCAGGCAAGCAAGCATAGTGCTGGAGCAGTGGCTGAGACCTCACATCTGATCCACAAGCATGAGGCAGAAAGAGAGACAGTCGGAGGGTAGGGGTAGAAGGAGAGAGTGAGAGGGTGGGAAGGAAGGAGTGGGGAGAGAGAGAGAGAGAGAGAGAGAGAGAGAGAGAGAGAGAGAGAGAGAAAGACAGAGAGAGACAGAGACAGAGACAGAGACAGAGACAGAGACACAGAGAGAATGCTAATTGGAATGGCATGGACTCTTGAAACCTCAAAGCCCACCTCCAATGACACACCTCCTCCAACAAGACCACACCTCTCAATCCTTCTCAAACAGTTCTACCAACAGGGAATCAAAGATTCAAATACATAAGCCTATGGGGGCTATTCTCATTCAAACCACCACAGAAGGTAAGAATTATAGAATACAGCAAACAAAATGAATCCTAAGAAGACTGCCTTATGCTGCTGGGTTTATCACTGAGAGTTGACAATCAGTAAATATCTACTCAGTGAATTGATGGATCAATAGTCACAACAGAAGTAATTTAGCTTATATCACTAAAATGCAAATGTTTTTGTGTGGGGACACAAAGGTGTTTGTGTCCACAGGTCACTAGGAAAACCAGGAATATTAAACACACAGGGGCCTCTCCTCAATGGAGGAGATAAAATACCTATTTTTCTGCCCAGAGAGCTGGGAGTGGATGTGGTTAATGACATTTTTGCTGTCTGAGGCAGCAGACCTCATCCACTTTTTGCTATAGAGGTAGACTTCATTCAAATCCTCCAGAATGTCTATTACAGACTGTCCCTTTTTAGACCTTTATTATTAGCTACAAAGCCTACCCTCATGGTCACATATACTTTGTAAAGGAGTGTCTAATTAGTCACACCTTAAGTTTTATTGTGCATCTGGAATTGGAATGATTGTTTCCTGGAAACCTGGAATGGGACTTTTTGCTACTTGGAACTTTTCCCCAAATTGTACTGTGTTTTAAATATGCTGATAATGAACAGCCTGGAATTAACTCCTTGAAGTCTGATTCAGGTTGACGAAATCAATCTGAACTGAATTTTCATTCTCATCTCTTCGAAGGTTCATTTCCTGCCTGAACCCCTGCAGGGTTCCCATCATTTTTGCACACACATTGTGTGTATTTGTGTGTGTGTGTCTTTGTGTGTGTGTGTGTGTATTCACACGTGTCTGTAAGTGTGTGTGTGTCCATAGTTCCTGTAAACCACTTCTTTCCTTCTCCCCTCCCCCTTTCTCCTTCATCTCTTGTCCCCTCTCCTCTTTCTTTTTTCCCCTTTGTCCTTTTCTGCCCCCACTTACTCTTGCCCTCTCTCCCCTCTCTCTTCCTTTTCCTTTTTCTCTCTCTTTCCACAACCCTTATGTATCTTCGCAGACACACATCTTATTGCTGATTTTTCTGAAGAGCTATAATACAGACTTCAGTCATTTAGTATCAAGTAACATAGACTTGAGTACATATTATACAAATATTGTTTTATAATGATCTATAAGATCAATGTCTGATTACTGTATTTAATGTATGAGTCCCCCATAATACAGAAAGATCTTGAACTTACTTCTGTTAGTTGGGAGTAGGCATCCATTAATAAAATGGTCACTAATTTCTCCTAAAACCAGAGACATTAAGGGAACAGTGGCTCCATTTACTATGGATGCTAGTATTCCCAGGGTCATGAGGGCAATGTCCAGATTGTCAGCAAAGCGGAACTGAGAAAACAAAGCATGGAAATGTTGCTGTTGTAAAACTCAAGCAAAACTGCCAACCTGTAGCTCTTTCCACAAAGCAAATGTTATCTAATGAACTGATTATGAGATTAAATCAATCATAAAACCATGGGTATGCCTTTATCTATACAGTAAAAAGGAAACAAACAAGCACCCAGTCTTAGCTCTTAAAGATTCACAGCAAGGTTTAAGGAAGGGCTGAAAAACAAATCAGCCCAAACAACACAAACTATATGAAAACATACGTCAGATCCCATGTAGGCATGATTCTGAAGCTTCTATTTGGAATGAATTAATATAAAATTAATATAAAGGGCTTGATGAAAAGACAATCAACAAATTTTCATTCATCAACATTGTTGCATTGCCGTCACTAACTGTAAACATCCTGCTGGTAAAAATGTGATGAATTATATTTTTGATATTTTTAAAGTTCCTTACATTAAATTTGCCCCCAAACAATGCCTCTCTTGTAAACAAGGGACAATAATGATTTACAGGGATGTTTGTAGTAAGACAGAGACCTGAAAGGCAAACATTGAATGCTCTATCTTGTAACAAGTCCCCACAATACCAATCTAAAACCAAACCACTTATGCCCAGAGAGGAGCATTTGAATGTAAAGTATGCTGAACTGCATTAGATTTGAATAGCACTAGGCAGGATCAGTACAGGTTGTGTGTATGCAAACTATTTTTTGTTCACTCATTGCAATAGCTCAGCAGTAATTATGAAGTAACTGCCATAGCATTTTTTTCAGCACTACATATGATAAATAGGTGACTGCTCCCATGTCTTTTACCAGTATAGTGTGCTATTTTATTTTTTAGATTAAAAATTTTGAGAATTTCATATATGGATATTTTTCATTTATGTAACTCTCTCCCCTTTCTCTCCCCTCTCCAAGTTGTCTCATATCACCCCAAGTCCCTCTTGAATTCATACTTTCTTCTATAATTATTATTGTTACACACATACATACACACCCACACATGCATGCTCACATGCATAAACACACCTCCCCATACCCACACCATACACTACTAAATCTATTAATGTTGTCCACATGTGCATGTGTTTGGGGGGGTGTTGTCTTGTTGATAACTTATGCACATTTTGATATTCATAGGTTTTTAACTTTTGAAATAGTCAGAAGTTGTTTCATGTGTGTTTTGCTGTGACAGATAATTTTGGTTGTCAACTTGAAACACCTGGGAAGAGAAAATCTCAACTGAAGAACTGCCTCCAATGGCATGTCCTGCAGGCATGCCTGTGGGGGTATTTGCTTGATTGTTAATTAATGCTGGAGGGTCCAGTCAACTGTGGGTACTACCATCCCTAGGCAGGTGGGCCTGGGTTATTAATAAGTTATATGAACATGAGTCTGAGAATGAACCTCCCTGGTTTCTATTTCAAGCTTTTGCCTTGAGCTCCTGCCCTGGCTTCCCTTGATGATGGACTATACATGTAGATTGAAATAAACTCTTTCCTCTCCAAGTTGTTTTTGGTCATGACATTTATCACATCGACAGAAACCAAGCTATAACAGTGGCTGTTACTGACAACTAAGTGAAGAGATTAGTGTTCAGGGGTAGATCTCTAGGAAGATATGCATGTCAGATTCTATTGCTGTTGAAAGGGAAAAATCAGTAGCCATTTCGAGAGATGCTCCCTCCTCCCTTCCTCCAAAGGTATTTGCTGACCAGCAGTTTTAGAAGTGACCAGAAGTTGAACTTATAAGGCTGGGACAATAAATCTATGTATCCTGGACTTGGCAAAACAAGATATGGGAAGTAATGGGCTCAACTAACCAGAAGTTGAACTCAGAAGGACTGGAACAATAACTCTGAATGTATATATCCTGGGTTCAACAAAAGCAGGACATGGAGTAAAAATTTGTGTCTCTGTAGATACCCTGAATCCTGTTAGCTATCAGTAACCTCATGCTTATGTAGATGTAACCAACTGTCTTATTAAATAAGAAACACAGAACCAATGCAAAGAAGAAAGCCAAGAGATCAGAGCTAAGAGCCTTACCCGCCTGCTGCAGCTAGCCTCTTCAGCCAAGAGACCTCTCCGAAAGAGACCTACTTCCTGTCTGTTTGTCTTTATATAGACTTTCTGTTTTGCCTTCTCATTGGTTGTAAACCCAACCACATGACTGCCTCGTCACTGCCTGTCTGTACAGACCTCCAGGTCTTCTATGGTTGGTATTGAGATTAAAGGCGTGTGTCTCCAATGCTGGCTGTATCCTTGAACACACAGAGATCTACCTAGCTCTGTCTAACAAGTGCTGGGATTAAAGGCGTGCACCACCAACGCCCAGCTTTTGCTATGGCTCTAATAGCTCTGACCCCCAGGCAACTTTATTTATTAACATACAATTAAAATCACATTTCAGTACAAATAAAATATCACCATATGCCTATAGTTCAGCCAATAACTTCAAAGAACTCTCTCAACCCTAGCCCCCTCATCCAATCCCAAGCTGCATGTAAACCTTTCCTATATAAACCCCTTAAAGTGAGTGCTTGGCCGTCCTCCTCTACCCACTGTGTCGGAAGTTGGACATGAGGACCAAGCCCCAGCCTTGCTTGTTTTGTTATTAAAAAACCTTTGTGTGCTTGCATTGGATATTGGCTCTGTGGTGGTCTTGCTTGGGGGTCTTGTGACCTGGGCACAACACTGTGAAGAAACATGATGACCATGGCAACTCTTATAAAGGAAGACATTTAATGGGGATTGGCTTAACATTTCAGAGGTTTAGTTCATTATCATCATGGCAGGAAGCATGGGTGGTATACAGGCAGACATGGTGCTGGAGAAGGAGCTGAGAGTTCAACATATTGATCCACAAGCAGCAGGAGACTGTCACACTGGTTGTGGCTTGAGCATATATGAGACCTCAAAGCCCACATCCAAAGTGACACACTTCCTCTAACAAGGCCACACCTACTCTAACAAGGCCTCACCTCCTAATGGGCCAAGCATTCAAACACGAGTCTGTGGGGGCCATACCTATTCAAACTACCACTACAGTGTTCTTTGAACATAACTCCAAATATATAAAAGCTCTTTGTACCAGCTTTGCTTTTGCACATCCTATAACTCAAGTATGTGGAATTTAGCAATAGGATTTTAGTATCAAGTTCTGGAGGGAAACCGAGAGCAATGCCAATGTCCTGTAATGCTTGGGGGAGGTTTATGGGACTCCAATGACCAATAATATGAAAAGAGGCACCAAATTCCAGGCACTGGGCTTTTTATTTGATAGCCTATGCCACCCTGGGGAGGCATTGTCCCCATATTGTAGGGTAACTCAATTTAAACTCTTTTTTTTAATAAACACACATTATATATACACACACATATGTATACACACATTATACACACACACACACACACATATATGTACAAACACACACACACACAAGCTTCTACAATAGTTAAGTTTCCATATGGTGTTTTCAAAAGCCTTTAGTGTTACGTTATCCCTTCTCAATATTTTCTCTTCTACCCTGCCCTCTCATCCACCTACCCCACTTAATGCTTTTTGCTCTATTGAAAGCTTCATCATGTCTGACTAGCTTTCAGAGTGCTAGAAGGTGTAATTCCAGCTACTGGGGGGGGGGGAAAGTAATCCACAGTCTCACCCAACTGTAAATGTTGTGAGCTTCAATAACAACTGGCTTGGCAAGATACGTCTTACGGTGCATTAATGGCACAAACATGGACATAACCAGCCACTTTCTGATTGGATTTAAGGCCTGCTCTACAAGATGTAACTCATGCCTAATATTGTCAACTGGGCAAAATCCAATGGCTTGGTAGGTTGCAGACTCTAGGGCAGAACCTAATAGTGTAATTCTGATAAATGGATATGGCCCCCAAGTTCTATATTTATTCCCATAGATTAGTGCATTTCTCAACTCTCATCAGAGAAACTTCTTTTTAAAGTAGATGGTAATTAATATAGTAACCCACCACTGGCCAATATGATGAGAATAAGAGACTGAGGAATGCTTAGCTCCAAGTAGGACACCTATATTACACTTCCTCCTTCCAAGGCTCGGGATTATTGTGGAAGAGGAAGTAGAAACATTCTAAAAGGATATAGTATTAAACATCCAGAGGACAGTATTTTACAGACATGACAAGGCTAAGGCACCATGAACTCACAGAGTTTGGGACAGCGTGCACAAAAACCTGCACAGGTTCAGACCAGACACCATCCCAGCATGGACTCAGGAGAGGTCCATGAAGTGCCACCCCTAACAGGAGCTATTGTTAATTGATGGCTTCTGGGAATGGGAGGGTTAGTTTTCTTCAGGGATGATGCCCCTAAGCAGTTATCCATACTCCAATAGATAGCCTTACATCCACATGCATACTTAGAGCACCAAGTGGACTCAGTGGATTGTTATAAAAGGGCACATGAGGGTGGAAAGGAACAGTGGTGGGATGGGATATGGGAAAAATGGGAAAGGGAATTGGGGCCTGATTTAATAAAAATTCATTGTATGCATATATGATATTGTCAAAGAATAAAAAAATGTAAAAAGAGGCTATTTGAAAAAAGGATTTGTATACTAGCAATATATATTAATGCATGTATATCGGAACTTTTCCCAATGTAAACATAGCAAATGTCATCATGCATAACTGCCCATGTTGTTGAGCAATCTCTGGTAGCATTCTGCCCAGAACTTTATGCTGCTAGAAAGCTGTGCAGATACTGCATGTTTTTCTTATTTCTTACGGTGGAGCTTTGAGATGATTTTTTTTTTTTTGTCAGTTTGGATGATCATTGTGGTGGTTTGAGTAAGAATGACCCCCATAGACTCATATATTTGAATGCTTAGTCACCAGGGAGTGGATCTGTTTGAAAGGGTTAGAAGGATTAGAGGCCTTGTTGGAGGAAGTGTGTCACTAGGGGTGGACTTTAAGGTTTCAAAAGCCCACACCAGGCCCCGTGTCTCTTCTCTCTGCCTGTGGATCAGGATGTAGCTCTCGAATACCCCTCCAACACCATTCCTGCCTGCTGCCATGCTCCCTGCTGCCATGTTCCCTGCCATGAAGATAGTGAACTAACCCTCTGAAACTGTGAGCAAGCCCACAGTTAAATGCTTTCTTTTATAAGAGTTGCCTTGGTCATGGTGTCTCTTCACAGCATAGAACACTGACTGTGAGTCACTATAATGAATCCCTTTCTATTTCCCCATTTTTTTTCCACACAGAGGCTGTAAATTACCAAATGTAAGCATCCTATGTGCTATTGTCAATTCCTACAATTTCTTTCTTTCTTTTTTTTTGTTTTTTTGAGACAGGGTTTCTCTGTGTAGCTTTGGAGCCTGTCCTGGAACTCGCTCTATAGATCTCAAACTCACAGAGATCCGCCTGCCTCTGCCTCCTGGAGTGCTGTGATTAAAGGTGTGCACAACCACTGCCTGGCTAATTCCCACAATTTCTTTCTTTTTTGTTTTTGTTTTTGTTTTTCGAGACAGGGTTTCTCTGTGTAGCTTTGCGCCTTTACTGGAACTCACTTGGTAGTCCAGGCTGGCCTCGAACTCACAGAGATCTGCCTGGCTCTGCCTCCCGAGTGCTGGGATTAAAGGCGTGCGCCACCACTGCCCGGCTAATTCCCACAATTTCTAACACACACACTTGCGTCCTGGTTTTGCTTACTATCTCAATAGGTCCAACAGCTCGATTTCCTGCTTTCGGCAGTTGTTCTTGCGGAGGTCTAAAAAATAAATATGAGATGGAGAAAGTATAGTATGAACATAATTTGTAAAATTCTTCAATTAACATTTTGCCGAAGTGCAAAATATACCTTTGGCAGCAAATTTATGCATATTGTTAAATTTCAAAAGCGGATTTAATGACAGGGAGTGCAATTTTTTTAAAGAAAAGTCACTGGATATGGGCAGTGGTTCTCTGTATAGAAACGAATACATCTGGAGTGAAAATGTTTAAATTGTGTTAAAATATACACAGCGTATGCCATCATTGTAACCATTTTAAGTGACAATGGGGCACTGAACGCACCCTTCACACCATCCACCGAACTCCAGTATTCTGCAATACTGATTCCTCGTGCCTCTTGAACACCTTCCTTGTTCTATTCCCTCAGCCACCATTCTGCTTCTTGTCTCTACGAACCTGACAACCCTAAATGTCTTATCCAAGTGAACCCATACAATGCTTCCCCTTTTGTGATTGGCATAAAGTCTCCAAGGCTCATTTTGGAATTACTTACTAGCCGGATAGCTTTGAGTTTCCTCCGTGTTGCAGCCTATCAGAATTCCCCGTCCCCCATTTTAAGGCAGATTGCTATTCTCTCTGTCCCTGTCCCGTTACCTTTTCGAATCAGTCAGCACACACTAGGATTTCTTCCATGCTTTGGCCTTTGCTAACAATGCTTCCATGACTATGAGCATACGCCCTGCTTTCAAACCTTTGGGTGTGTGCCCAGAAACAGAGTTGCTAAATCATACACCAATCATGCTTTTAATTAAAAGATTTCCATTTATTTATTTATTTATTTAGTGTGTGTGTGTGTGTGTGTGTGTGCGCGCGCGCGCGCGCGCGCGCGCGCGCGCGTGCCACAGCACCAGTTTTGCCCAGCACGCAGTTTTACCCACTGAGCCACTGCTCTAGCCCTGTTTTTAAATTTTTGAAGAAGGCTGTGTAGTTTCCAGAATGTTCCTAAAAACAGCACACGAGGAGGCTGCTGCTTCACACTACTTGTCCTTGTTTCCTTTAAGACAGTAGCATCCTAAGCGTAAAGTGGCGAATCAGAAAAAAAAAAAAAAAATTGAGCCTTCTCTAATACAATGTCGCAGAGTCGTTAGGATCTTCATAAGAACTGAATTGTGTTGGGTGCATTGCGTGGGATACTCTGAATTTCGTCCTCCCTTTGAAAGTATCTTAGCTCACATTTGGAGGGCACCCGACTGCAACACGTGACTTTTGGACATTGACTTCCTATCAAACACGCACAATTCTGAAACACGTAACACATTTAAAGAAGGGAACATGGTAAGTGGTCGCAAAGGTGCCCTTCCACGTCTCCTCTCCAGCTTTGAAACGTACTGTTCTGTCAGCCTTCATGGATGACAAGCAGTGCAATTTTTTGTCACTGTGATGAATTTCTGTGCCCCTTCTCCTGCCGCAGGTTAATGGTTAATTTGTGTACAGGCCAGTGTCCGGGAGGAGGCATAGACGAAAGAAACAAATAAACAAAACCCCAGTGCTTTGAAACGGTGAAGCCCTTTCCTCACGGCTGACTTCAGCTTCTGTCACTTGATGAAATTTCATTTGAGGAAGACCATTTCCTTCCCCCTGACCTTCGCAGGGTTTACGTCAGTTTACGACAGTTTCCTCTGCACCAGACGTGATAGGAGCCCCAGGCTGGCTCCCGCTCAGCGGCTGCCGATGTGCAGGTGCCGAGGTTGGGCACCTTCGGGGTCGCCTCTCACAGGCCCCGTGTGCTCTCTGCTTGGCTGCAAGCCGAGGTAAGTCAGTGATTCAGTAATTAATTTTGTTTGGCCCAAAGCACCCACATTTCTGTTCCTATGTCAACTGAGCCATGCCTACCTCGTCAGAATCTTGCCCAGATTTTGAGGCCAGAGCCAACCCCCTTATTCCAGGAATCCCGCTTTTCAAAATCACCCAACCTGACCTTTAATCCTTGCCACGGGCTGTTTTCTTGGATCCTCTTCAGTGTTGTCTCCTCTAAGTGAAGTCAGCTGTGAAGTTGCAGTTACGCCTGGTAACCAGCAAAATTGCCACCTCTCTAGTTTTTCCGAGGGTGTTCCCACTGGCCTACTCGCTTCTGTGGTCTACGGCTGTGTATGGAGAATCCCACAAGGTCAGTGGTGCTGTGACCATTTTAAAGATGAGTGAATTGAACAACAAAATAAACAATCCTAGTTTACATAGCTAGGGATTGACCTTGGCTGTGAATCCAAAGCTTGAATTTTCATCTACAGAGTCATGATGCTGATGAAATGTGAGCAGAAGGTAAGATTTATTTGGTCCACAGGTGATGCTGAAGTGCTCAAATGAAATCTAAAACAAATTTGTCTCCTCATCACCCCCTCTTGTCATCATCTATGTTGTAGAAATTAAGGAACATTCAGTTTACAAGAAAGCAGCTCAGCAAGATGGGAAAATAACACAGAACAAAAGATTAAAGGCATATGTGTGTGGGATGCAACTCCTTTGGCTTTCAAAGTGCTCCCAATACTTATTTTTTATGTTTTAAATAATAGCCATTAATTCAGCCATTGTGAAAAATAGTATGGGGATGTCTTTAAAAAACTGCAAGTAAGGCCAGGCATGGTGGCTTATGTCTTTAATGCCAGCATTCGGGAGGCAGAAGCAGACAGATCTCTCTGAATTCCAGGTCAACCTGTCTACATAGTGAGTTTCAGGACAGCCCACGACTACATAGAGAGACCCTGTCTCAAAAATCAAAACAAAACAATAACAAAACTACAAATAATAGCTGGGCTGAAGGGATTGATCGGTGGTTGGAAGCATGAACCATTCTTCCAGAGGATCAGAGTCCTGTTTCCAGCACCCACATTGGGTGGCTTACAGCCACGTGTGACTCCAGCTACAAGGGATCTGACCTCTGTCACCTCCACAGGACACCTGCACACATGCAGACATACACTCATACACATAATTGAATTGAAAATAATAAATATAAAACACCCCATTAAAAATAGAATAACCAAGTGATCCCACTACAAGTATGTCTTGAAAGGAATTATAATCAATATGTCAAAGAGTTGTCTGCACATCCATGTTTAGTGCATGAGTATTGATACTAGTAAAAACCAAAATGCCACCAGTGGATAGATAACAAATATGTGGCATAGATACACAGTACAATAATAGCTAGCCTTCTTATTTTATGTTTATTTATTTATATTTTAAAGATTCATTTAATGTGTATGCATGTCTTGCCTGTATGTGTATCATGTGTGGTGCATGGGTCCATAGAGGTCAGAAAAAAAATAAGATTCCCTGGTACTGGAGTTATGAGTGGTTATAAATCATCAGGTGCATACTGGAAACCAAACCTGGGTTCTTCGCAAGAGTAGTAAGTGCTCTTAACTGCTAAACCATCATTCCTTATTCTTTATTTTTTTTAAAGTTAAACTTTTAGTTTTTAAGTGTGTGTGTTTGAATGTACATGTGTGTCCAGTTTCTCATGGAGGTGTGAAGTGGGTGTTGGATCCCCTGGAACTGGGGTTACAGGCAGTTGTGAACTACGCTGTGTAGATGTTGGAAATCCAACTTGGGTCCTCTGAAAGAGCAGTACACACTAAGTCATCTCTGTCTCTGTCTCTCCCTCTGTCTTTCTGTCTCTCTCTTTTGAGATAGAGGTTTACTCTGTAGCCCAGGTTGGCCTTCAGACCCTCCTACCTCAGCCTTCCTAGTATTAGGAGTACAGACATGTCCCATCCCTCTCAGTATTTAAAGGGTTTATATCACATATGAAAACATGTATGAATCTAGAGGGTACTATACCAAGTAAAAAAGCACAGAAGACAAATATTGCCTGGTCTCATTTTTATGTGAAATGAAAGTTACACTCATTGTGATAGAGTAGGCTGAGTAGGGTAGGTGGTGACTGAGTGCTGAAATTGCTAAAATGGTGGGAGATTCTTTTCTGGGTATTTTGTGTTAACAAACCACATGAGCTAGGGAATTGCTCTCCAGTTATATAGAACATGTATCCAAATATAACCTGTAGTTATGGTGAAAGTGAAAATAGGACTTAAAATTCTTTCTATTTTGTATTTCTACAGAAATGCATTCTGGGTATAGAAAACAGTATACTGTACATAGGCACAAAAACATCTATTTAGTGAAAATGAATGTACCACATGGAATCAAGGGTCCATCATTGCTGAAAGGAAATTATGCAGCCATCTTTACTGTATCTTCTGCCACAAGGAATTCAAAAGAGGTGCTTGCTATCTGAAGTCCTAACCTAACAATTCCTGTCATAATTCCCTATCCTGAAACCAGTGTGGAAGCAGTTGTAATATATTAGTGGTGATAACACTTGTATTAAAGTACAGCAAAATGCAAACAGTGTGAATTTTGAAAAAGAATAGTTTTTTTTGTGACAGTTGTGAAAGGAATAATGTATGTTTGAAATTTCAGAAAAAAATGTAGACTTTAATGGAAGCTTACCCATATCTCTGATTACTTTCTTGCATCCCTTCAGCTCTTTCAGAATGTGCCATATTATTTATAATTTGATTCTTCTGAAATAAAATAATAATAATTTTATTAATAGTATGAGTAGATGAAAAATTTCACTTGATTGGCATACAATGGCATTCTGCATCTTTAACAGTCTGCCCAAGCAAGCTGCCAAAATTCACACTGCCTGGCCTTCCCTTCTGTATGAAGCTTCTGCTTAGGCCGTTGATCTTGTTTATATTTTGTCACTGAATTTGTGAATCCTTCACCTCATTCTTAGCTGAGAGTTGGAGTTAATGAAAAATTTAGAATTGGAATAAAACAAGGAAAGTAAAAATGGAAAATGTACTGTTGTGCAAATATTGGATTTCATTTCTATTCTGCCACTGATTTGATTTTAGGTGGGGAATCCTTGAAGCTACCTGATGTTTAGGTTCTCTATAAAATGTGGATTTTTTTGATATCCAGCAGTCTAAGAAAGTAGTTTTCTGTTTCACCAACTACCAAGTTAGATATTCCACCATAGGTAGATTTATAGTAATAAAAATTAGAGTATTTTGAAAACCTATTCATCATTAGACCTGCGTTAAGCACAACATATTCTTCCACTGGGTGATACTTTGTCCTAAGGTCACCACTGTGTCCATAAATTATTATTTCACTACTGATGAAATATGCTCATGATCAATCTCATTTGTTAGGGCATATAGCATGTCATCCTGTACTGAGATGATACTAAAGATATGGGTGTAACCTGTAGAGTGGAATTACTAATTAATTAAATGGTACTAAAGCATATGGCACTGCTAATATGCTTTCAGATAGTGGGAATCTTAATGAATTATTGTGTCCTAATGAGTTAGAAAGGGATGCAGCACCAAGAAAGAGGTGTGAGACAAATGCAGTCATTCACAATAGTGAGTAAAATAGATACTGACACTTGCCATCGGGACTTTATAGTATCTCTAATTTAATATATACATAAGAAAAGTGATGAAACAAAAATCATAAAATAGTTGGTAAATATCATTTACGTGTTATAAAAGTAATTATTATTATAATAAAACCCACACATTCATAACAAGAAGTCATATTAAATCTCACCTTGGTAAGAGCATGATCCGTTGTCCATTTACACAAAACTCATGTGTGGCTTTCTCTTCAACAAATAACTTCTCTTTAGTGATTGTGCTTAGCCAACCTTGTATTCTGGTCAGACAGCTGTAATGTCTGATATAATCAGTGATGAATTTCCATGCAAAGCACATGGTGTTCTTCACATGATATTGCTCTTGGAAACAACATGAGCAAAGAGAATCCCCTGAGTGAAATGAGTACTCTTTGGAAACAATCTTCGATGACTGCACACCTAGTTTCTGTTGTTTAGTTTCAGAATACTTTTTAAAATAGCTGAATAAATAAATTTCTCTAGTACATTAGCAGCACATCAACAGAATAGGTATTAGTAACAGTCCATGTGAGGCACTGATTATACTGCTTCATTACTGCTCCCTAGGATGTCCTTCTGTGTTTGCTGTTGGTTCATATTTGTATTATGGTGAACAACATTTGACCTACCTTACAAATCTATTACCTTGCTATAGTGTATGTCTTACTTATTCCTTTATAAATTACTTGCAAAATATGAGTTTCTATGATGAACCAGTTATTAGTTACAAGTATCCAAAAGATGTTTCTTTTTCAGAGGAGCTTACAATATCATCTTCCCCAACCGTACAATAGTCTTATAACTTAGTGTGTCCCTGAATCAGCTGCTAGGTGTTATGGGAGACATTAATGGAAATGCAGAAATTTAAATCTTTTGGTTGTGTCAAAATATACATAATATAAACTTCACATTTTAAGCATTTTAAGTGCAGAGTTCAAGGTCAGTGACATCAGGTTCCTATGGGATGTTGTATAACCAGCATAACTAGCCATCTGCAAATGAGGCTTATCCTCCCCAAATGAATTGTGTATCCACTAAGTAATAACTCTTCCGCTGTCCAGTTTTTGATAAGCTCTACTACACCTTCTGCTTCCATGACTTTCCCTCTTTAAGTCATCTCAAAGAAGGGGATCTGACAACATCTGATTCTTTTTATGTTTGGCTTTTTTCACTTAGCGTGTTTCATGGTTCAGCTCTTTATCAGAATTGAATTCCCTTTGTGACTGAATTATTACTCTGTGTGCATATTCCACCTCTGGGCTCTTATGAATAATACTGCTGTGGACATTTTCATTTAAGTTTCTATTTGAATGATCTTTCGCTTTGCTTCATGAATTTGGAAGCAGAATAGTTGGAACATATTCTGTGTTTATGTTTTTGAAGACTTGCCATTCTTATTCTCGTGGAGATAGTGCCACTTTACATATGCAGAAGCAACACACAGATGTTCCCATTTCTTTATATCCTCATTGACATCTGTCATGCTTTGGTACTGGTAAATGTATTCCTAACAGGTGTGAAGTGTGGTCTCATTGTGTTTTTTATTTCCCTTCTAAATAGTGATTCTGAGGGACTGTCAGACACTTACTGGCCATTGCACATTTTTTTTTTGAGAAATGCTTTTACTCCGACTTGGTTGACTGTTTTTAAAATTACAAAATGGTACTGAACTTTATTAAGTACTATTTCTGTATCAATTGATATAATTGTGTTTCTTGATCATTATTGCTGTTTATCACATTTTTTGGTTTCTATGTTGAAGTATGCTTATAACCTAGGCATTAAATTTCACTCATGGAATTTAACCATTTTCATATGTTGATTACATTTTGCTACTATTTTGGAGATTTTTTTGCATAAGTACTGCATTAGCTTCTGATAGATGTGGCATAAATAATTTATAAGAACAAAAGATATATACTTTCTTAAAATTTCAGAAGCTTCAGTCCATGATCAGTTGGCTCTGTTGATTTCAGTCCTGTAGAAAGGCAGAATGTTGGGGATGTATGATATAGCAAAGTTACTTCTCATGGTTTTGAGGAAGGAGAGAGAGAGAAGAGGAGGCAACAAAGGGGTTGAGAGAAGGAAAAGGGAAAGGGGAGGGAGGATGAAGGAGGAGGAGCAGAAAAGGTGAAGGATGAAGAGGTTGGAGTCCCAGTGACCCCTTCAAGGTTATAAACTATTTGACCTTATTTACTTCCAATAATATTCAAGATGGTTCTTTACCCCCATCTTGGTGGTCACCAGGTCTTTGACACATGGCCTCTGGGGGAACTTCAGATCCAAGCTGTAGGAATTATTCATAAGGAACATTGACCCATTTTGTTTTCTTGTGGTATCGCTGGTTTTGCTGTTAAAGGACAAATTGGGAAGTGTAACAGTTTCAATTTTTAGGAAGAGTTCAAGCCTAGCCTGATCTACAGAGTTCTAGGCAAGCTTGGACTGCAGAGTGTGACCCTGTTTCAACTCCTGCCCAAGACAACTAACTACCTGACTTCCTTCTACACACACACACACACACACACACACACACACACACACACACACACACTTTTTCTCTTTGTATAGAGAATCATGATTAATGGATCTGGTAAGAGAGGAAGTTGTGTGTGAGTAGTATAAAGAATAACTAATCTAGCATCTGAGAACTCTGAGGAAGAACACCATGGCCCCAAATGCTTTCTTTCACTTGCAGATTAGGATGATCTGAGGTAAATTCTGTGAGGATGGCTATGACTGTTGCCAAGAAAAGATGCCCAGAGGAAGAACATCGGCAGTTTCAGGAATGCAAGGTGAACTGTCCCTCAACAGAGAGATGAGTTCAGTCATTAGGTAGATAAGGTTGTTCTAGGCATTGAACCAAATCTTTATGGCAACTATTATAATTTTCTGAGAGCAGGAAGAAACTGGTCTTCTGTATGTCATAGAATTAACCCCATGTTACGGTAGACCAGGACTTGGGCAAGACAGAGCCAGGCAGACTCAGTATGATTGAGTTTGTGGTGGCAAGATAGATATTTTGGAGCAAGACAGATTAAAGGAAGATTGACAGAATATAGAATCATAGTACAAGGAAAGAGTAAAAAATAGGAATTCAATAATTAAACTGTAGGAACTGGCATAAAAGGTGACAATGAGAGTCTGGAGAGAAGGACAGTTTGTGGTCATGGAAGGCGACTTTTAGCTAAACTGTACAAGTTGGCTTAGCATGAGCATCAGTGTGAATCTATTTGGCTTACAAATTGAGATGTGGTAACCAAAAAGTGCCAATCTACAGATATACTCTCAACAATTTTCTGTGTGGAAGGAATAATTGGATTTACTTTTATATTCTGATAAAATCATGAAGAAGAGATATATTATGGCTAAGTGTATCCCTCCTAGAGTCATCTATCTGTGCAATAGGATGTTCTGTAATCATGGAGGCAATTTGTAGACTTTCGGCCAACTTGTGTAGATCTTGTCTGCTGGACCTAGGATCTGAGGATCTCTTTCTGGGGCAGACTGCAGTCTAATACTGTAGACAACCTTACTTTAGTTTTAGTGTACTTTTATACATGAGTAAAAGAGAGCAATGATCTAAGGAAGGTTGTTTGAGTTTAGTAAAAATATGATAAAAAACATGTAAATAAGTGTTAGTAAGCTCATACTAAATGTTAACAGCCTTTTCCCAGAACTTTCTCAGAACACACAGATTTAAACATAATACCTGGCATGTAATTATATCTGGAGAGGCATGAAAGCAAGGCAGAGGCCATACCTAGATTCAGGGTACACTGAAGATTGAGTTATAGAGCTATGTTCTAATATCCAAAAAGAATAAACATGTCTTATAAATTGAATATAAATGTTTGTCACAGGAGGCATGAAATCACATCCAAGAACAATTCAGGGAATAAATGCACCTGAGATAAAAAGGCCCTCTGCTTTTTCCCCTGGAACCTCTTTCACAGTTCCCCAAGGCATTGTTCATCATGGATCATTCATCTGACCGTATTCTGACATCAATTTCTGCCTCCTCCAGTATATAGCCACTGGGTGTGTGTGTGTGCCTATTAACCATGTGAAATGAATGCTGTTCAGGAGCAAGTGCCTAGTTCCTATTTAATCCATTATGCATGTATTTAGAGCAACAATTCTCGATCTGTGGCTTATGACCCTTTTACAGGTGTCTCCTAAGAACATGGGCAAGCACATATTTCCATTGGTCTTAGGAACTGAGACACCGCTCCTCTATCCATCTCTAGGCAGTTCTACCCATATGCAGATATGCTCACATATGAGTACCCCGTGTGATGACATCATTGTGCCGGCCCTATCACATACACCCCAAACAAATACAGGTGTTTGTGACAGAGTTGGCACCATAATGTACTTATGTAGACTAGTCACACATGTGTAGAGAGCAGCTACTGTGTTGAAAGTAGCAATATTGGAAGTAAAAATGACACCTCATGAATTATAATTACTGGGTAAATGTAAAATCATGTACCGTAAAACCATCAACTACTGCAAATGTATATATCTGTACCATGGGAACTTAATCTGGATGCTGATCAACCTTTTTATATTCAGCTGTGGTTGATGTGAATACTGCCCCCCTTGTGATAGTAATAGGTATGTAAAAAACAAAAAACAAAATGACACAGAGATTGGTAAATCATAGAGAACTTTAATGACTGTATTGACTGAACTATGTCATATATCATCTTTTGTATTATAAAAACTGTTGTTATATATTATTTTCATTGCAAAACCATTCAATGACAATGGGTCATATAGAGAAGACTGTTAAAGAAAGTATAGTGAGGATTTTTTTTTTTTTTTTACGGTATGGTTTTACCTCAATAATTATAGCAGGAATTGGGAATTTGTTGTGAAGTTCTATCAGCTGAATCTATGAAGCTGAACAAACTAAAACATCATTTTGATAACAGCACCCAAGCTTTGCTGGCAAAGATACCAGCTATTTTAGAAGCAAAGCTGATGGACTCAAGAAAGCCAGACTTCACACTGGTAGCAAGTACTACAAACAAGACCTAGCATCCATTGAAGCCTCACGTTTGGAGGCACTCAAAATCACCAGGGCTATGAAACCTCACACCATTGCTGAGGATTTGCTGTTGTCAGTGGACAAAGACATTGTTCAAGTTATAATCAGAGACAGGTTTGTCACACACTTGAGTGTAATTTCCTTATCTACTGACACTGTCTGCAGAAGAATATATGACATGACTGCGGATATTCTTGATCCGGGAATCCAGGAAATTGAATCTGCTCTAATCTATATTTAGTATCCATCTTGATGAATCTACAGACATTGTAAACTGTTGACAGTTACTGGTTTATGTGAGGTACATTAATAATGGCAACATAAATGGCAACAACTGTTTTGCAAACTTCTTGAAACAACAACCATTGCATGTGATGTATTTGACACAGTTGGTTAATTTCTAAAGGAGCATAAGATCTCTTGGGAAAAGTTTGTGGTGTTTACACAGATGGTACTCTGGCAATGCTAGGATGTCGATCTGGATTTCAACTTTTGGTACTGAATGAGTCACCAAAAGTCATCTGAACTCACTGTATGATTCATCGGCAAATATTAGCAATGAAGACAATGCCACAAGAGTTACAAGAAGTCATGAAAAGCATGAATTTTGTCATTTTTGTAAAGGCAAACACTTTAAACAGTCACTGTTTTCTCAACTGTGCTACAAGGTGGATACACAAGCAAAGCTCTGCTCTTTCACACTGAAGAGAGATGGTTGTCAAGAGGAGAAGTTTTAAAATGTGTTTTTGAGCTTTGTGATGAACTCAAAACATTTTTTAATCAGAAAGAAAGACCACAGTTCGCAGCACTTTTCAGTGATGAAAGTGAATTTCAGAAAACAGCTCACCTGGTTGATATCTTTGCTATCTTGAATGAGTTAAATTTATCACTGTGAGAACAAAATGCAACAGGCATTTATTTGTCTGAAAGATTCAATCATTCCAAATGAAACTTCAGCTTTGGAAAAAACAAAAACAAATTGGATGGTAATAGAAGTCACATGTTGCCTACCTTATCTGCTTTTTTTGAGGAACATGACATTGAATCTGACAAAAGGATCAGGATGATAGTTTCTGTGGAAGAACACTTGCACATGCTTGCAGATGAAATTTCATTGTATTTTCCAAATCTACCGGACACTCCATTTGCACTTTTCAGAAGCCCATTCACAGTCAAAGTTGAAGATGTTCCTGAGAGGGCACAAGAGTTCACAACTTATTAGCAGCAATGCAGCAAGAACTGATTTCTTTACAATGCCAGTTACAAAATTCTGGATCAAGTGTTTGCAGTCATATCCTGTTCTGTCTGAGACTGTGTTGCGCCTTCTTCCTTTTCCAACAACATATCTTTGTGAAACAGGGTTTTCCAGCTTGCTGGTTATCAAGTCTAAATACAGAAGTAGACTTGTTGTAGAAGAGGATCTTCATTGTACTCTTACAAGACTGTCTCAAGAAGTTCTGATCTGGTGAGAAAGAAGCAATTTCAATCTCCACTGACATTGGCTTTTTACACATACTGTCACAAAATGTAGCAATGTAGTTTACTGTTGTTATAGTATGACTGTTACCATGCTATACCATGCTTCAAGACAAAATTTCATTTATTTGTAATTAGAAATAAATATTTCACTATATATAATTACGTATTGTTTTGTGATTAATCACTGTGCTTAAATTATGTTCAATTTGTAACAATGAAAATACATCCTGCATATCAGATATTTACATTATGATTCATAACAGTATCAAAATTACAGTCATGAAGTACAATGAAAATAATTTTATGGTTGGAGGGTCAACACAGCATGAGGAACTGTATTAAAAGGTCATAGCATTAGGAAGGTTGAGAACCACTGATTTATAGGGTGCAGTGTAATCATTTCACATATGCATATAGCATAGATGTTTTGATATACATGATAAAATTAGGGTAATTAATATTTCTTTGTGTTGGGAACCCTCTGACTTATAGTTGTTTTGAGATACAAAATAAATTGTTATAAGCTAGATCTATCTTTCTTTGAGACTGAACCATTATAACTTAGTCTTTTCTGTATTTGGTATCTTTCACTCAGTCTCTTTCTTCCCTGTTGTTGATTGTTTTCTTACTCTTTGTCTCTTTGGGGCCCGCCACCCAGCTCCCAAATAAATCACACACAGAGGCTTGTTCTTAATTATGAATGCCTGGCCTTAGCTTGGCTTGTTTCTTGTCAGCTTTTCTTAACTTTAAATTAACCCATCTGTCTTTTGCCTATGGGTTTTTACCTTTTTCTGTTTTTGTATATCTTTCTTTTCTTACTCTGTTGCTGGTTGTGTAGCTGAGTGGTTGGTCCCCAATGTCCTCCTCCTCTGGCTCCTAGATCTCTCCTCTCCCAGATTTCTCCTTCTGTTAATTCTCTCTGCCTGCCAGCCCCAACTATTCTTTCTTCTGCCTTGCTATTGGCCATTCAGCTCTTTATTAGACCATCAGGTGTTTTACAGTAACATAGCTTCACAAAGTTAAATGCAACATAAACAAATGTAACATACCTTAAAATAATATTTCCCAATACTTCCCCACCTCAGCTGGGACTCCCTAGCATATAATGACCATTAGTCTACTCTATTTGTGGGGAATCAAATTTTCATATTTCCATCTCAGTCAGAATATTCAGTTTTTGTCTTTGAACTCCTAATTTCAGAAACTTCAATGAATTTATTTACAATTTCTGGGTTTATTGAAGTATAATTGACAAATACAATTATGTGTACTTGACATAATCCATGAACATGAACATATACATTGCAAAGTGACTGCAATCATGTTAGCTAACCCATCTGTCACTTCACAGTTTGTGTTTGTGTGTGTGGTGAGAACAGTGGAGATCTGCTTTATTAACTGCTACATAAGAACTGTAAAGGGCCAACAAGATGGCTCTGCAATAAAAGTGCTTCCACTGAAATCTAACAATGTGAATTTGATCCCCAGATTCCACAGTGGAAGGAAAGAACCAACTTCTGGAAGTCATCCTCTGACTTCCACGCTCCTGCCATGGCATGTGTGTGCCAGCTCGCTCGCTCGCGCTCCTCCCTCCCCCCCCCTCTCGTTTATGGGTACAATGTCTTTTATTGTTGTTTGTGAGACATGTTTTCTTTATGTAGTTCAGTCTGGTTTTGATTTCACAAATCCTCCTGCTTCAGTATGCTAAGTGCTGAGATTGCAGGTGTGTGCCATCATGCCTGGCTCTATGCAGTGTTTTGATACATGTGTTCATTGTGTAACATTCAAACCAGGGTAAACACATTTATCTTCTAAAACATTTCTTTCTGATGAAAACATTCAAATTCCTTTGTTCCATCTTTAACAGATACACAGCAGATTATCATAGTTTCTCACCATGCATTAGTAAACAAAAATTTCTTATTTTTACCTAACTATAACTTTGTGCCCATTGCCCACACTCTTTGTATTTTCTTCTCACTTCCTCAGCCTTGCTAATCACATTACTGCTTTCTGTTTCTGTGAGTTTGGGTTGTTACATTCCATATGTAAAGGGCATTGTTAAGTTTTGTCTTTCTTAATCTTGCTTATTTTATCAGCACAGGGTACTTCAGGTTCAGTCATGTTGCTGAAAATGATAGAGTTCTTCTCTTTTGAAACAATGAGTCATGTATAGATGCACTATGACTTCTGTGCCTCATTTTAATCCATTTATCCATTGATAGACACTTAGGTTGATGATATAGATATTTTTGACACACTCATTTCTAGCCTTTAAGATACATATTTCAAGAAGTGGGATTTTGGATCATATGGAAGTTATTCTTTTAGCATTTTGAAGAATATTCATATTAGTTTCTGTTATTGCCATTCTAATTTATATTCCCATCAGCAGTGCTCAACTGTTCCCTTTCTTCACACTCCTGTTATGAACATCTTATAGTTGATTTTTTTCAATTGGAAGAAACTAATTTTAAATATACATTTACAGGTCATTGATTAATGACAGTGGATAAATCTGAGGGAATTTTTTGTAAAGTGGCTTCATTTGGCACTTTTCAGCCACTAGGGCTCCCTTGTATGGTCAGACCACTAAGGATATGAATCCTGTAGTTCAACAGGCATTTCCATTAGTGCAGTCATTTGAATAACAAACACAGGCTCACACTTTACAGTACCTGTTTACACAATATTAGAGTACACACAATTGTTGGTTCAAATTCTTATTAACTTATGCAAATTCCCTTATGTGGAAGTTAAGTAGTGTCCCTTTCAAGTGAAATTTAAGATTCAAGGATTCAGATAGTCAGTGTCTGTTGTCAGCAGTCAGTGGTGGTCCACCATTGCAAATACTTCTTAGCTTGGGAGGATCTGCATCAACATACCCAGCCTCCTCCCCCTGTTCTTCCCTTGAAAGTTTCTTGAGCCTGGAGGCTGAGTCACCATTCCATGTGATTCCCCACTCCCACTTATTCTCTGAAAAGGAGGAGACTTGAAGGTCCTGATAGAGGTCACTCATGGAGAACTGGGAGTACGGTCGTTCAGATTTCTTTGGAAAGGAAGGACTCCCAGAAAAAGGTGTTTGTTTCTCAGGAAGATGGGTCAGGCAAGTTGGCAGGAACCAGGAGTTTTAGGAGTCATTGTCTAGTCTGGTGAAGACCATTGTGAATGGCTGGCCTGGAATGTGACTGGATAGGTAACACGTGACAAGACTCAGTGAATGGCTAGGCAGAGTTCAGATGCACTATGTTGTATGGTAGCTATTGCTCAATGCTCGGAGCCTGGGCTAGAATTTTCCTGGTTGTTTGGGATGACTGTTTTGGTCAAAGTTTACCGGTACTGCAAGGAGGCTCTACAGTCCAGAGAGCCTTCAAACCATGCCTTCCAGGGTTCTCTTCAGAGATGTGGAATGAGCTCTGTTTCTGTTTCTCTTATACCCACTGGTTAATCTCCTAATATCCCCACTCCTCTGGTCTCTGGTAGCTGCTGTTCTATTTTCAACTTCTATGTGATATTATATCCTACGTATGAATGAGATCATGTAGTGTCTGTCTTTCTGTCTTTGACTTATTTCACATAATGCGTTTTTCAAGTTCACTTAATGTATTTCCATGTAATTGATAATATTTTATTCTTTTTATGGCTGAATAGTATTCTATGGCATATGTATATACATATATACATATATATATATATATTTTCACATCTCTATCTGTCATCTGTCTATCTATTCACATGTTTATCTATTTAGGCACTGAGAAACATTTAGTTGATGTTGACTCCATATCTTAGCTTTTATGAGTGATACTGCAGGGGACATGGAAGTGCAATCTGAGTGTATGTGCTCTTGTTTCTTCCAGATAAATATCTTGAAGGACTACCAACCTGTTTTCTGAGGTAGTATCATTTTAATTTCAGTTAGTCTGTCTATATCTATCTGTCTCTGTCTATCATTATAATAGTAAAAGCTAAAATATTTGATGTCAAAAGTCAGTAATTCTGAAGACAAAGCAACTGTTAAACAATTTAAAATAGTTAAAGTAAATCTGACTTAGTCTTAATGTAAAAGTTGCTATTTTAAGAAAACATTAAAAATAATTACTATTTGATTGGAATAATAAGGTAAACATAAAAATTTGCTCAATTTTTATAGAATTATTATTTATAATCATAATATCAAAAATCTTATCAATGTAAACATTTATTTTTAACTTTTAGACTATATTTAAAACGTGAGTTTATTCAATAAAAAGTCACATTTGGATGAATTCTTTTAACTATTTAGAAGTAGAAATTAAGAACAGAATATCACTTTCTCATAATTCAGAGGATGAAAAACTGCCAAACTATATATATTTTCAAACACAATAAATAACATCAAAACTGTGAAGAAGAGGAGAAAGCACCAGAGAAAAACATTGTTGTCTTCCCCCAACCTCAGGTAGATGTTTGTTTAGTAAGACAACAATTCTAGGTAGTTGTTGAGAGCCTAGTAGTGAACAATGTTTGGAAAGTGTGGTTCTTTAGTCTATGTTAGAGTTTTAATTTGCACTGCCATCTTAAGAAAAATGTATAGCTGTTCTTTCATATCAGAAGTTCATTTTATGATTTCATGTTCCTAGGATTGATTTTGCTCACAGTGACCTTTTGGCATTGTACAGATGCAAGCAGGTTCATGTATGGGTGCATTCTGACATCTGTAAGATGTGGGAACTAGAAAGGAGTAAAAGTTGCTTTAAAAAAGTTTTTGTGAGAAAGTCTCTTTAACGACTCCATAGACTTGCTACAGTCTCATGGCCTCCAGTATCACCTCTGTTCTCAGCAGGCTCTGCTTACCACATTTCTCCTGGATTCTAACCCTTGTCTCTAAAATCCATGGGAATAGAATGCTTAGTTTACTTTGGTTTGAGCCTAAATGAACTCTTTAAAGAATCTCTTTAAAGAAACCCATTAAGAATCCTCCCACCATGAAAGTGTTCTGCCAAGACTAACTGAAAGCCACAAAAGATTTAGGGTTGGTTCTAAATTGGAACCTGTGTGGGCCTTAAACTCAACAAAAATCCGTCTTTATCAGAGGCTCAGAATATTAAACATAGGAACACAAAGTCATTTTCTAGACCCAAGAGAGTATGGGACAAAACCATGAAATTCTACAAGGGAATTCCTCAAGTGGAAGATTTTTCTTTTTCCTTTTTTTCCCTTTTAAGTTAAATGAAAGAACCACAGAAATTTCTCTAGAGAAGGGTTGTTATTAGGGAAGGAATCCAACACCTCCACTGAGTTCTTTGTGATCTGGGCCTAGCCTCTTCATGCCTCCTATTTCCTTGTGAACTGAGTGAGTGTAGTGCTGTCTAACCCTGCATCTGCTTATATTAGGGAAAAAATTCATTGTTTTATTCTCTAAGTCTGAAATGGTAGAAACAGCTTCCATGATAAGCACTTATTCTATGCAGTATGAGAATAATTATATGGAATTTCAATAAATATAGATATTATTATTATGCAAGTAATATCATTAAACACTGAGTTATTAGCCCTGTTTTTACAAGAGTTTATTGTGGTTTAGAAGATGTGTGATTGCCTAGATAATGAAGCTGTTCAAGGGGAAGAGCTAAATTGCCTACTCCAGAATATATTCTGAACTATGTTCTGCTGTCTTTCTACATATCCAAGACTCACCATTAGTTTACAGGTACTTGTAGGAACATGCCTTCTTATCTCAAAGGTAGAAGAGTCCTCACACACTCTCCCAGCTCAGTGGTTGCTCAGTTTTATTCTCTTGACTCTATGACTAGATATCCAAGGCAGCAGGCTGAGGCTGAACTTTAGGTTAAGTGGTCTGATACCTGGTGTCATTTACCTCAAAGGCATCTATGAAGGGATGGTGAAGTCATGTGTGAAAGAATTCTGGAAACCAGAGAACAATTAAAACTACTACAACAACAAACAACAAACAACAAACAAGAAACAAAAACCAAAACCCCTCAAACAGCCCTAGATCAGAGTTTCTGTGACCTGACCCAACTCTGTTCACAGAGCCCTCAGTCTTTGCTAGGTGCTAAGAAGTAGATATAGACAGTTGCTCATTAGCTTTTCACCAAAATTCCATAAAAATGTCTTTATCTTAAAGATGAGGAGATAAGTTTCTAATGTTTAATTTTCCATTTGTCATTGACTGACCTAAGTTTTATCCAATTATATCTGGGTCTGAAGAGAGAGGTCTTAATTCAGATAGATATAGGTAGATATATGTACATGGACCTATGCTTGAGCATATACATACCCATTCACATGTGCATATGAAGCTTATTTTACTAAGTCAGTGTTTAGAATCCAGCCTGAGCTACATGTAATAAAAAAGGAAAAGAAAAGGCACAAAATTAATTCCGTGGGACAAGGAAAGAGTAGCCAGTTACGTAAAGGGTCATATGTATTAGTAACATCTTCTACAAGCAAATGTTAAGCTTGAGCCACTGGATATAAATGAACAACTAAGTTTTAAAAGAAATGATTTCCCATTTGAGTTTATAAAGGTTTCTGAGATCATTTCTAATCTAAACAGGGAAAATTATTATTTTTTTAGGTAAGTTGTAGTATCTAGACATTTAGGGATTTTTGTAGTTCATTTCAAAATACTTTCAAAGAATTGTGTTAACATTCTCTCTTAAAAAATATATTTAATCGCTGGGCGGTGGTGGTGGCACACGCCTTTAATCCCATCACTCAGGAGGCAGAGCCAGGTGGATCTCTGTGAGTTCGAGGCCAGCCCGGTCTACAGAACGAGATCCAGGACAGGCACCAAAACTACACAAAGAAACCCTGTCTTGAAAAAACTGAAAAAAAAATCTTGTAGACCCTGTAAAATTAGTAATAATACTTGAATAATAATACATTTACAAATAAAATCTTCTTAAAACTAAATAGTTATATATGGGTTGCTTTAAAGTGAACTCAGAAGCAACCCAGATAACCCAGTCAGTACAGTGTCAGACTTCCAAATGACCTGGATGTAGTTAGACCCAGACCCAGAAGTGACTCTCACAGAGGAAGAAGTTTAGCCTAGCAGGTCTGCCGAGTTGGGCTTTGTGGTGTAGCATTGGCCTTTGTCAGGATGGTGAGGAAATAGGAAGAACAGGCAGTCACCTTTATTGCTGTTTCCTTAGTAAAGGTTAGTTGGGCAAGTCTGCTCACGATTGGCTATTCTGAATAATCCCAGTGTGCTCTGGGGCATAGGAGACACCTCTAGTTGTCAGGTACCTTGCCTTCTGGGACAAGGTCTGGGGGTAATGTGAGAACTTGGTGAAGAACCAGGACAAGAGTGTGGCTCTGAGCCTGTGTTCAGGGGGTGTGGTTGCTGTCTGTCTTTACTAAGAACTAGGGCAATTCTCCCTCTCTCTCTCTCTCTCTCTCTCTCTCTCTCTCTCTCTCTCTCTCTCTCTCTCTCTCAGAGTTTAGGTTTTGTTTCTTGGGTTTTCTTTTTTGGCAATTCTCTCAGTCAGTAAATTCTTGGTATCTGAAGGCATCAGAAAATGGGACACTAAAAATATGATTACTATGGGGGGGCGGGGGTTATGCTATTGCTACAAAACAGGGCAGTGTTTGAATTCACACCTAGGGCATATGTGTTGTGTGTGTAAGGGTTTCTTAAACACTAGGTCTCTTCCGATACAGTTTGTTAATGTTTTATCGTCTAAGAGTTAAAGGGATTCTAACAAATAGCTTTATGTTCTTAATACACTATGTATTATAATGACATTTTAAATTTAGAGAAACAATTAAATTATAGCAACAGTTGTCATCTAGGTCTATCTAGTTTACAGTTCTACATGTGGCCAAAGAGAAATAAATTCATTTTCTTTCTCAGAACACTAATCATGAGAGATGGAGGAGACCAGAGGAGGCTTGTCAACCTGAATTGTTTTACCTTGAGAACGTCACTACAGATTTGGGGTCGGGAGCTGTCAAAAACTTCTCCAGGTTCTTAATGGATAGGAGGCTTTGGAATGTAGATGTACTGTCTAAAGGAGACAGAGCAGGATAAGGTAGAAGGAGTCAGAGTATAGAAAAATGGGAGGAGGCATAGAAGGCAAAGGGGTTATCCCATTTTTGAAATTGTTTCATCTAGTCTTCCTAAAACACCTGTGATAGATTTTTGTGTTTTCCCAAAGTCTGGCCTCAAGAACCACATTTTTCCCCCACTTAGGATACTGAAGGGCCTCAGTATGAAGGGCTGCAGTGGCATGGAAGGAAATGCTTTAGTCTAGCCAAGGTCACCTACCTGCCTTACTCTTCAACCTTGAAATATTTTAAATAACAATCGCATTGCATATTCCAGAGTATTGCTTAGGACCATATAGCTGCAAGCCATAGAATGCAGTGAAAACTAGTATAAAATGAAACGGGACTTCAGGTAAAGTCAGACTCAGAGACTAGTTACACCTGTCCATGTGTTACTCCACCTAGTGGAACACTGGCGAGAAAGGGCCACACCTGATGCCTGCCGTGGCCTCTCTGTACTGCCGTGGCCTCTCTGTACTGCTGTGGCCTCTCTGTACTGCTGTGGCCTCTCTGTACTGCCGTGGCCTCTCTGCTGCCATGGCCTCTCTGTACTGCCGTGGCCTCTCTGTACTGCCGTGGCCTCTCTGCTGCCATGGCCTCTCTGTACTTCCATGGCCTCTCTGCTGCCATGGCCTCTCTGTACTGCCATGGCCTCTCTGTGCTGCCGTGGCCTCTCTGCTGCCGTGGCCTCTCTGTACTGCCATGGCCTCTCTGTACTGCCATGGCCTCTCCTTCAGGTTCTTCTAAGTAAACAAAAAGCAGAATTCTGAAAGTTGACCACACACACTGAGATCCTGAAAGTTAGTTAGAAAGCCCTAAATTCTCCTGCTTTGGCTGTCAGTAAATATTTGTTGGCTGCCTAATTTGTTATTTACTGATGATATAGTACTGAGAAAATTCTGCATTTTATTTGATAACAATGTAAGGCTCTATTAGCTATTAAAATGATGAGAACATAGATCTCATTTTAGTATTAGCAAAGGGCCAAAAATAATTTCAAGTAGATGGCGTGGATAGATGTTCTCCCATGGGAAATATTCTTGGAGCTTAGCAGTAACAGTGGAGAAAAAGAATGTCTCTGTTGCTTTCCCTTGGAATGACCCTGACCTCTCCACTGTGAAAATGTATGTGTCCATTGCCTGATAGAGATACCTGGATTATGTAAAAGAAGGTTCTTTTGATAGTTTTTTCTTGCTTTGTTTTATTTGCTATGAAATGGTCTGTTTATCAAATGACTAAAAAGAAACTAGCCAGGCAGTGGTGACACATGCCTTTAATCCCAGCACTTGGAAGGTAGAGGCAGGTGAATCTTGAACTCGAGGTGAATTCGAGGCCAGCCTGGTCTATGGAGACCAAAACAAAACAAAACAAAACCCAAAAAACCAAAAAACACACAAAACAAACAACAACAAAAATCTTAGTTTAAGAAAGTTAATTCCTAAGATCTGTGGCATTGTTATTCTAATTTAACAACAGGAAAGGATACTGTAGAGTATAAGGAGCCAATGTTGGATGAGGAATGGGATAGGTGAAAAAGACTCATGGTTTAAAATTTGTTTTAGAAGTGTGTTTTTGAGAGACACAATGGCAAAAGATATGACCACAGATATGATGAACTGGTGTTACATGATTTGTATCTGTAACAATTTATCACGGGAATTTTTTTTGTTAGTTGAAAGTAGATTTTTTTTTATATAATATATTCTGATCATGGTTTCTCTTCCCCCAATTTCTGTGAGATCCTCCCCACCCACCCCACTCTACACTCTTTCTTTCTCTTACTACAAAACACAGAGTTAAGAAACAAAACAAAACTCCCAAAATAGGACAAAATAAACAGAAAAAAAAGCCAAAGATAAAAGCACAAGAAACACATACAGACGCAGAGAAACACACACTCCTACACAGAAATCCCATAAAAAAAAAATCAGAAACCATAATATATAAGCAAAAGCCTCTAAGGTAAAAACATGCCCAGACAAAGCATTGTGAGACAAAAATCCCTTCAAAAATACCACTGAGTTCATTTTCTGTTGGCCATCTACTACCAGACATGGGGCCTGCCCTTAAGTGTGGTTTGTATTCCCAGTGGGACTCCATTGGAGAAAACTTAATTTTTCCCTTTGTGAGTGGTTGTCAATTGGCGATGGGGGTTTGGGTCTACTTTCCATCTCAGCACTGGGACCCTGTCTGGTTTAGACCTGTACAGGCCCTGTGCGTGCTGCCACAATCTCTGACTTCTTATGTGTGTTAGCCCTGTTGTGTCTAGAAGGCCTTGTTTCCTTGGTGTCCTCCTTCCCCATTGGCTCTTACAATCTTTCCACCTCCTTTTCCACAGTGTTTCCTGAACCCTAAGGGTAGAGATTTGATGGTAACATCCCATTTAGGAATGAGTATTCCAAGGTCTCTCACTCTCTGTACATTGTCCAATTGTGGGTCTCTGTATTTGTTCCCATTTTCTGCAGGAGGAGGCTTCTCTGATGATGGCTGAGTAAGGCACTGATCTATAAATATAACAGAACATCCTTAGGAGTTATTTTACTGTCCCCCCCAACTTTTTTGAGACCAGTAATATTTGGTTTTACCCTAGATCTCTGGCTATCTAGTCTCTGGTTCTTGGTCACCCAAGCAGTATTGGGTATGGGTTCCATGCCATGGAGTAGGCCCTAAGCCAAATCAGACATTGGTTGGTTACTCCCACAAGTTTTGCACCGCTATTGTACCAGTATATCATGCAGGCAGGTCATCACTGTAGATCACAGGGTTTGTAGCTGCACTGGTGTTTACCTCTCTCCCCTGGTATCGTGCAAATTACCATGAATACTAGTCAGTAGGGATGAAGGCTTTAGGTAGGCACCAGCTTGACTTTTCTGTTTCCTGAGTTATGTAGGTGTTGTCTTCGGCAATAGGGCCTTAACTATCCATTTGTGGAGAGCCACCAATAGCCTTGGCAGTGGTATGGGTTGTTTGGGGGTTTCCATGAGGCCCCTTTGGCCAACAACACAATTAGATGTAACCCATTCCTGGTACTGGAGGTTTCATTTGGTAGCAATAGATGTCTAGGTGGGCCTTTGTCTCCTTTTTTGTTTGGTGATTCCATTTAGATTTCTTTCATATATGTATATATTGTATGGTCCTTAGTGTTAGCTGTTCTCCTCCCAGATTCCCTCCCTAGCACCCCCTTCCCTCCCCCTCACACATCCAGGTCTAGTCCCCCTCATTCTTAACTAATTATTCTCTTTCCTCTTCCTTGGGAGATCCTTCCCTCCCCACAGTCCCTTACTCTATATCTAATTTATCACAGGAATCTTAAGATTAAGATTGTTTTGAAAGAATTTGGAGCCATAGACTTGTGATAACTATCTCTGGGCTTTGCTCTGCTCATTAGCAAAATAATAGTTGCCTGGATGCCAGTGGTCCTTACAAAGGCCGATTTTAGGGCATCTTCAGAGGTGTCATGTGATGGATACTGGTATGAGGTAGATCTGTGTCAGACACGTTTTCTATTTGATGCAGCACTTTAGGTGAGTAGTTTGGAGCTCCAAGTTGCTTTAGTTTCTAGAGGGCAGTTAGCAATGTCTGGAGACACTTTAGATTGTCACATTTGGTGGTAGGTAGTGGGGGTGAGTCTGTACCTATGGAATTCACCCTATATGTGCTATATAAAGAATCCCACCACAAGGGTAATCCATATACTAAAGTCATTAGAAAACCCTGTTTTGGTCAAATCCTTAGCTTGGCTTCTGTACTTATTAAGATGTCTCTCTGTCTCATTGTCTCTGTCCTCCGTCACCCCAGGTTGAGAATAGTAGTGAGATAGCTGTGAATACATAGGGATCATTCCAAATCCAAACATTATCTTCAAAGTGACATAGCAGAGGGGGAGACCTGTCGGTGAGGGAAGGCTGGCTGTGACAGCAGAAGGGACACCATGCCTTGTTGTCACTTGGAATAAAATATTGCTTCCCTAACCTTTGTTCCTCTTGACTCTTTTTTTTTTCTTGTGACCTTGGTGATAAAGTTTCATGGAAGGCACAGAGGACACCAACATATGGTAGTTTAGTGGCTAATGTTCTTAATCTTTTAAGCCACGCAAAGTAAAGTATGGCTCTTGCCTTATACTTCCAGGCTGTGTGACTTGACTTTCTGGAGCCTAGGTCTTTCATCACTGAGCAGATCTGGTATTTCTTACCCATATCATAAACCATGCTTGAATACTCACAGATGCATGCCATGCCAAGCCGAACCCAGGCTACAGGAAGGTTGGCCTTTACCAGTCCCTGCTGTGACCATCTGCAGTCAGCATTGTGCTGTCCAGTCCCACTGTGACCGCCTGCAGTCAGCATTGTGCTGTCACTTTAGGCCCCTTTGTCTTTCCCTCCACTGCATACAGCTTCATCCAGCAGAGCAAATATTATTATTGCTTCCCTGTGAGCAGGTTGATACCTGTTGCTTCCCATTTAAAACCAGCCATTTATGGTGAGCAACATGGTTCAGTGGGTAAGGCACTTGTGGCCAAATGGTGATGACCCCTGGAGACTTCATGGTGGCAGGAGAGAATCAACTCCTGCAAGTTGTCCTCTGACCTCCACACACACTCCATCTCAGGCTTATGACCACATACCCATGCACACATATACAATACATAAATGTTTAAAAAATAAACCAGCTATTTAAATTTTCAGTAGAATGGGATAGATATTTAAAATCTAGTAAAAGAAATCCCTTCCTTGAGAAAAAGAAAAAATAAAAACAGAAAAACTTCTTGAATGTAGATTTTAATTCTTCTAAAATGAATGCTATTGTTTAGGGACTCCACTTTCCATCCAGCTTATATCAGAAGCACCCGAGACCTTTAAAATACAGAATCGTACACTTCAGTTGGGCCCTGTGGAGCCAGAATTCCCTGTAGGGAACCAGAAAGATATCTTTATAAGGGCCTTCTTGGGTTGTGGGATATGAAGACAGACACTGACCAGAACTTTTCCAGCAAACCTCTCCAGCCTGGAACAATTAAAAACAAAACCAACACAAAACAAAACAAAAAAATCAAAGCCTGATACTAGATTATCCTGAGCCTGTGAGGTGGGACCTCTGGGAGAGGTGGA
The DNA here is from genome assembly GCF_949786415.1 of Peromyscus eremicus. Classification (NCBI taxonomy): domain Eukaryota; kingdom Metazoa; phylum Chordata; class Mammalia; order Rodentia; family Cricetidae; genus Peromyscus; species Peromyscus eremicus. The sequence goes on from NC_081430.1 coordinate 65,879,361, forward strand.
TTGTGATTCAATAATAGTTGACTTCAGTGTAGACCTGAGCTTAAAAGCCTCAGAGATTGCAGCCTCTATTCTTCGACTAAGAGCCTTAAGCAATCTGCTGAAGTTATAACATATGACCTATTCCATTTTCTGCACTTCCCCACCACGTTCTCACAGCCCCTTTCCTGAGAGGAGTGCTGACTGCTGGACACTTGCTGTAGCTCTGCAATTTACCTTGACTGGTGAATGTTATTGGAGGGGTGTAGCTGGAGTTTCCTCTAGTCCTGCCCGGGGCCCACAGCCACTCAGACCCAAACAAACACACAGAGGTTTATATTAATTAAAACTGAATGGCCTAATGGCTCAGGCTTCTTGCTAGCTAGATCTTACATCTTAAATTAACCCATTTCTATAAATCTGTATCTTGCCACGTGGCTGGTGGCTTACCGGTATATTTACATCTTGCTTCCTCTGTGTCTGGCTGGCGACCCCCCACTCAGCCTTCCTGTTCCCAGCCTTCTCCTCTCTCCTTGTCCCGCCTATACTTCCTGCCTGGCTACTGGCCAATTAGCACTTTATTTATTAACCAATCAGAGCAACACATTCACAGCATACAGAGTGATATCCACAGCAGAGGGGGCTTGGGTCATAGAGGAACATCCCTGTTAGTGGTTGCCTCTTTACCAGGGTCCCAGGATGAAAATGACTTGGGACAGACAGAATCTGCAGTCAACCTGTAGTGCTCATCACATTATGGGAAATAGACTTCTGTTACTTTAACACTCAGAAATTTGAGGTTGCTTGAGCCCAGCTGAGAAAGTAAGGAGCCTAGATTTCTACCAGCACCCTGCTGAACTAGTCTAAGGAACAGAGGGGAGTGTTTGCTACCTCTGTCAGGGCTGCCACTTGGAGAAGGCATGTGTTCATTAGCTTCAGTCAGCACTTACCATAGAGAACTCAAAAGGCCTCTCCAGCTTAGCAATTCGGGTGTTCTGTGATATTTTTAAAGATGCACCACTGGCGTAGATGCCTGTTTCTTCTTTGCTGCTGTGATAAAAACAGGCCGACTAAAAGCACCTTAGAGGAGGAGGAAAGGATTTATCTGACTTATGTGGGGGGCCCAAAACAGCTTGAACACACAGCTGCCATGACAGGCCTAGGGGCCCAGACATAGCTTCTGAGACAAGCTTACTGGTAGGCAACACCCGGATCCAGGAAAAGCCATAAGCTAACACCATCCAGGGATGGACCAGGGGAAGTACCTGACATCCCAAACATTCTAACTGTTAAGATTAGATAAGATCGCCAGATGTCCCTGAGCCTAGCACAGACCTATTTCCCCTTTTTACCAAGATAACCCCTAGACAAATGTCAGCCAGTCAGGGTCCTAAACCCTGGAAATCCCCTCACCCCAACCTCTGCTATGATAAAATCCCACCCTGCCCTGGCTCGGGGCTCTCTGCTCTCACCACTGCATCAGATGGACAGACCAAGCTCTGAGCTTGAAATAAAGGCTCTTTGTTTTTACATATGGGATTCAGTCTCCCTGGTGGTCTTTTGGGGGTCCCCTTGATCTGGGCATAACACTTACACATTCAGATCACAGTTCATCACTGAATGAAGTCCAGCAGAAACTCAGGTAGGAACCAGAAGCTGAAAGCATGGGGCAACACTGCTTGGTGGCTCACTCAGGCTCATGCTGAGAAGCTTTCTTATATAGTAGATGGCTACATGCCTAGGGAGTGGTGCCACCCATAGTGGGCTGGGCCCTCCTACATCAATTAAAAATTAAGATAACGCCCTAAAGACATGCCCACAGGCCAGTATGATCTGAGCAGTCCCTCAATTTAGACTACCTTTGTAGATGACTCTTACATTAAGTTGACAGTTAAACATAACTAGGATACCGTTCCCTATTCTAGACTTCTTGTGGAGTGATAAAATTGATATTTATCTGTGGGAAAGAAAACCCTCACAGACAATATTCTTTATGTAAAAAAATTGTTGGCCAGTGATGTTTTCTAAACAAAACACATTTTAAAGGGGTGGTTGTTATTCACACTTTACCCACAGAGGGCAGGAAAACTCTGCACAGTGCTTGCAGGATGTTTTTGGGTGCCCTTGCTTGCATATCTCTGACAGTTTTTGCTTTCTCAGATCCAGTTTCCTTGAGTATGCTGGATAGTTTTATGACAACTTGACACAAGCTAGAGTCATCAGAGAGGAAGGAGCCTCAATTGAGAAAGTGCCTCCATAAGATGAGGCTGTAGGCAAGCCTGTAGGGCGTTTTCTTAATTAGTGATTGATATGGGAGGGCAGAGTCCATTGTGGGTGGTACCACTCCTGTGCTGTCTGTCCTGGGTTCTATAAAGAAAGCAGTCTGAGCAAGCCATGAAGAGCAAGCCAGTAAGCAGCACCCTTCCATGGCCTTTGTATCAGCTCCTGCATCCAGGTACCTGCCCTGACTTCCTTCAATGATAGGCTACAATATGGAAATGTAAGCCAAATAGCCTCCTCCTAACTTGCCGTGGTTATGGTGTTTCATCATAGCTATAGTAACCCTAACTAGGATATGAGTTAAATGGATTATTTTCTAACTGCTATCTATAAAGATAATTATTGTCTGTCACAGTTCTTCTATATTTATTTATTTACATTTTGAATTCTAGGGATTAGAATTCCTGTTTCATTTCCAGACATTTTAAGTAATTTTTGCAAACTTATTGTTTTGCAACAGTAAGTAAAAACAGGATGTTATGATATATCATGCAGGGAACCCCAGCTGGCCAGGTCAGGGTATCCCACGAGTGCAGGGAAACATGACAGGCAGATGCATATGCGGGCAGTGGCACATGGAATAGTCACTCACACCCAGGGTTTTTCCTTAAAATGAAGCTTTTACTTCAGGATGCAGGGCAGCCCCAAGGGGCAGTGGGTCAGAATACTAACATTGGTTTCCAAGGGGCGGGTCAGAATATTAACACAGTAGACATAAGGTAATTTAATTAGGATTGGAATCATTTAGTGATGATTCCAACTGCAAAAACCAGGAATTCAGTTTTGTAAAATATCAGATTGAAAGGAAGAAGTATACAACAGAAACAACAGTGTTCATCATTTGTTGACTGCCTGCTCCAGGTCAGAATTTTATTATATAGGATTCTATTAACCACCCCTGCCACTCCTACCCCTGCAATGGTTTAGGAAGATGTATGTCATCCCTGTTTGGGAAGAGGAAATTGAGTCCTCGAGATGTCAGGCTGTCCCAGCGACATGGCTACCACATGACTTCAGCAGGAAGAGTTGACATCCGATCCAAGTCCCTCAGATGCCACAGTCTACTAGCTTTGCTCTGTGCACATGGCCATTCTCACACTGAGCTTTGAAATGAGTTTCTGATTTGGCTATCCTAATTCCCTTCTCAAGTTTCTTCCTCAATTACATATTTTATATCCAAAATAAATATTTTTTCACAGTAACCTCTATCTGTACAGGAAGCAGAAAGTCGCATAATTGTCACAAAAAACTTCCACGGGAAAGGAAAGCTGTGGTTTGCAAGAAGTGTGCAGGGAAACTTCAGCATGTCTATGAGCCATTGGTCTTTGAGGCAGGGTCGGGGGGAGCCACCAGACAGTCAGAACACATAAATCTGTGTTTGAAATCCCTTCATAATCATGAATGGTTAATGGAGATAATTTGGTTCCATTAAATATCTGTAATAATTTCCTTATTTGTGCCTTATTGCCATTGTCTAAAGAAGCCATTCAACCTTCTGACCACTAGATAGCACTGTTGCTTACAAAATAGACCTGTGCCATCCCCAGACAACCGAAGTGTCAGTGTAGTCTTGGCCTCGTCCCTGATGATTGTCCTTTAGCTAAGTTGTGAATGACATCCAGGATCTAAAACACATGGTTCCTGTCCACAAGGAACTTGTGTTTGGCCCCAAAGAAGCAAGCTGAACTGATGCAAACAATCATAGAGCACCACAGACATGTACATTTATGTACAACTGGTTGCAGATATTCAAGGGAGAGGAAACAAGAGCTCTGAGGTCACAGGGAGAGATGAATGTAAACTACATGGCCATGGAAATCCATAGAGTGGGATGTGAGTGGTGTTCTAACGGAGGAGAAGGAATGGGGTAGGGGAAGCTCATCCTAGGGAGGTGGCAGGGTGTGGGTCCTAGACTGGAGATAGAGTTTGGGTAAGGAAGATTGATCTGAGAAAGAGTTGGAGTCCACTGTAGGGGTGGACAAACAGATTGTATTGCATCACAAGAATTCAGAGACCTTGAACTTATTTTCTACTCTAACTCTGTCTCTAAAATGGGGTGATATGGTTGAAGCTGCATTTTAGGAAAATGGCTGTAAGTGATAGAATGGGAAGATCTAGGGAGGGCTTTAAGGAGAACAAGCATTGCTAAGGAGGGAAGAGATATCATCTATAGTCTCCAAGAAGTGCTGTGTGGCAGAAGGTGTGGAAGGCAAACCAAACAGCTACGGTCTCATGTCCATTTGCTTTCAATTACACATTCCGCAATGGAAGGAGTCTAAAAGCCCACAGGCTTCAAACTTATCAATGATTCTTTATGCTTTTTCAGGACAAGGTCCCTCCTGGTCACCTGGCATCACACAGCACTCTGTGAGCTTGGTCCCTTGACCTGGTACCACACAGCACTCTGTGAGCTTGGTCCCTTGAGTTTACTGCCTTTTTCTATCTCTTCCTCTCCTGCTCATCTTTTAGCTTCAGTTCAGTTGTCACTTCATGAAAGCTTTGTGCACATTGGCTGCTTTATAATATAACATATACGGAGCATGTTATACAGTCACCTTCTTTATAATATGCACTGTTAGCTTTTTGTCACTGTAATGTACTACCCAAAGCAGACCATTTACAGAGAAAGGAGGTTTATTTAGTTCTTACAACTTTGGAGGTTCAAGGGCAAGGTGCCAGCATTGGGATCTTTCAACTGTGAAGGGTGGCATTGGTAAGGACACATGCATGAGGAAGTGATCATACCTCAAACTACAAGTGAGACCAGGCTCAGGCTTTTTTAACAACCCCCACTTCAGAGAGGGCAGCACTCCCAGTTGATCTAAGGACCTGTGCTATGGATATCACTCTGTATAAATAAAATGCTGATTGACCAGTAGTAGCCATGCAGGAAGTATAGGCGGGACAAGCAGAGAAGAGAATTCTGGGAACAGGAAGGCTGAGTCAGGAGATGCTGCCAGCCATTGCCATGAGTACCAACATGTAAGATACTGGTAAGCCACGAGCCATGTGGCAAGGTATAGATTTATAGAAATGGGTTAATTTAAAATGTAAGAACTAGATAGCTAGAAGCCTGAGCCATTAGACCAAACAGTTTAAATAATATAAGAGTCTGTGTGTTTATTTTATAAGTGGGTTGTGGGACTGCTGGGGCTTGGCAGGAGTTGGAGAGAAGCTCTCCAGCTACAGACCTGGGTGCTTCCCCTCTGCTTCCCCTCTTTAAGACTCAATATCCTTGCCAAGTACTGCCACCTTGAAGCTTTGGCATCCAGCAAATGAATCTTTCAGGTGTCTTCAAGGCAAGACTAAACCACAACATTCTCATAGAATCCAGATCTCTTCCATCATGGAACAAATCTGTAGAAGGAATTCATTCCATTTCCACCCCATAATTATGTGATTGTTTGATTAATCTCCCATCACTCATAAATTCCATGGTAACAGGATCTGTAGATATATTTGCTCACCATTACTTTTGTTTTCATCGCTATGAGAGATAGAAAAGACTCACTGTTTCCCTATTCTGTGTCTCTTGTGATCCCATGAAGGAGAGAGGAGCTGGTTAATAAGCTTAAAGTTCAAAGTCAGAAGACACTGGCTGAGAAGATCCTAATGCTTCAGTATCACTCTGAGTTGCCTGAGAGCCATCTACAAGGTCTTTGGCATGGCATGCAATACTAAGCAACTAATATTCTGGTCCTTGTAGGATATAGACTCATTAGTCTTTGATAGTCTGTTATAATCAAATATTCTGATTGTTGAATTGAACAAATAAGATAAAACTGAATGAAGTCAAGTCATTCTAAGTGCATTGTCACAAATAATGAGGGCCTTCCATAGAATCATTGCACAACACATTAGGGATTTTTGGTCAAGTCCTCAACATGGCCTTATGAAAAAGAGGTCTTTGTGGCAGCCTGGGACAAGTATCTTGAAACTCTCTTTCAATTGCAAGAATCAAACTCATGCCTTGGATAAAGTTGGTAACTTAGTCTGCACTGTAGTCAACCCATAAATGTATTGTTTGCCGTGTGGCCAAGAAACAACAAATGTTTTGTGTGATAACAAGAGTTCCTCACACCCAGCCTACTGTTTGGGAATCCATATGAATGACAATTTTTTTTCTTGGCTGTATGCTAACCTCCTCCTTGCAGTGACCTCATGAAGCTAGACTAGTAGTGAGATTAAATCAGGACAAGGACAGACTCAGTTATAGGAAATGATTTATATGATTTATATGATTTTACATCCTTAGAGTTATGCCGTGCACTGTATTTGAAATACATTCAAAGCCACAGTTCTCATCCATGTGCTTCCCCACATGCTCCCTCAAACACCTCCACACCCTCCACATGCTAAAGTGTTTCCTCTTTGCTTTGAATTCAGGTGGCACTTTGTGGCTATCTCAGCAAGTAGACTATGGTAAAAGTGACTCTGCATGGCTTACTTGTTAGATCCAAAATGCATTATGGTTTCATCTGGGCTGTTCTTTCAAGGATGCTCACTCTTGGACAAACCCCAAGGACAGGCTAGGGGAGAAGGTCTAGCAGCTCCTCTTCCCACCTAAGGTCTCAGCCTGCCTGCCCATGCAGGATCACATGTAAGTACACGTTCAGTCAATCATTGCTTCTGTCTTCAGCCTACCACAGATGATACCATGATAAGCACAGGTAAGCTGACCCCGTCTTTCCCCATCCTTATTGCAGCTTCATGAGCAGTGTGACTGTTACTATAAGGCACCAAGTTCCTGACTTGCTTGTAGGTAACTGGAAAAATTGTACAAAGTGATAAAAACTCTATTTAAGCTTGCCTTTGCTCCTTTTTTGTTATTGTTTTATAGACCTGAAATAATCTCTTTCCTCTTAACCTATTCTACTGTCTAAACATCAAGCTTAGCCTTTGTGAATCAATTCAGGTATGAATCTTAGTAGAAATTCTCCCATAATCTTTCAACAAATGCCTCTCCTTTGTATATAAATATTAATTACAAACTCAGTTGAATGGCTCCAGAGTGTATTTACATGCCTGATGTTTGTTTCAGTCTGCACACTCAGCTTTTCATTATTTATCTTTGTACCATAAATCTTTGTAGATCCAGAGACTAAAATAGTGCCTGGTTCTACCACTTACCACCACCACCTTTGTGGATTTCGTTAAGCTAATGAATATCTCTAAGACTCCCTTTCCTTATCTGTGAAAGAAGATAAGAAGGCCAACTTATGGTTGGGGTGTGGGAATTAAAAAATAAAGTCATGCAAGGTTCTGGTACACAGCAAACGCTGTATCAAATTTGCTGTGGTAGTTATTAGAGTTACCTCAAAATAGGAGAAAACATTCTGCTTTGTAGAAAGCAGATTGAGCGAATACTGCCCTGATATCCCTTCATCAGAATTCTACACTTCATGTTCCTGCCCTTGGCAGCTAAGAACTCATTATCTGTTTACCACCATGTGATTTTCTTTACGCATTGTTCTCAGCAGGAGGATAGGTATACCTTAGAAAGGAGATGTTGGTAGGATTTATGATTAGTTTAAACTCATAGCAAACAGATAATTCTTAAGAGCCAAGTGCTTTAGGCAGATAATACATTTTTAAATTCAAAAGCTTATTTGTGGTATAGAAATATAGTCTTAAAAGTAACAAGAAATGGGATTTTGCCAAGATCTACAGAAACTATTGTGATAGAGGGACACAAATACTCCCTCACTTCCCATCTCATCCTCATCTTTCACACAGGAAAGAACTGACGTATCTCAGAGTTCCATGGTTTGGCTAGGAGAAAGTACAAGCCCCTTAGAATTATTTGATTATTGTGTGGTTGAAATAGACTCATCACAGACTGATCACGAATCTGATATAAGACCCTCTAGGACTTTCTTACAGCCCTGTGAAAGAAAAGATCTGACAAAGGGACAGAGAGCTAAGGGTAGACTGAGCTTGAAGGAACCTGGGGCAAAACAGAAGACGTGTGTGTGTGTGTGTGTGTGTGTGTGTGTGTGTGTGTGTGTGTTCAGAGCAATGGCCAGAGGGCATTACCAGTATCTGCCAGCCATGAGAACAAGCACTCTGAAAAGTACAGCTCTTTGGACACCAAATCTTACAGTATTTGGCATGATGTTAAATTTGCAGATGCAGGCGAATTTATTTTTCTTTCTTTCTTTCTTTCTTTCTTTCTTTCTTTCTTTCTTTCTTTCTTTCTTCCTTCCTTTCTTTCTTTCTTTCTTTATTATTTATACAATTTATTTAGGCAGAGATTCCTTTTGTTTTCGGTTACTCTCCCTCAGAATGGAAAAGATCCTTTCAGCTTCAAGTGAGTTGTCAGCATGGCTATATCCAGGCAGAATAGCTCCTCTGCCTGCTTAGTGGGTTTATGGCCATCTATTGACTGTTTCTTGTGTATCATCAGTGAGACTCTCTTGAATGTGATTTCCTGGTAGTTTAAGCCAGCTCTCTCTCTCCAAGAAGCCAATGAATAGGCTTCTGTGGGGGCCAGCGGAAGTGGCCTCTCCTACAGCTGCCTGGTTAGCAGGAATTGCAGCTCTCAGCAGCAGCACCCATCTTATCACAGTCATCTGGAAGAGCACATGCTGTTCTCGAGGATCTTGGCAACAGGCTTTATGAGAAAATTTTGTGCAAGTTGTCTTTTCAGTTATAGCTAAACCACGAGGGTCAGATTCTACTTTGCACTCAAGACCCATGGATGAGTATTGCTACAGAGGCTGTGTCACCTAGAGAGAAAGGAAGCACAGAAGTGGGGCAGATCTGAGAGGCACTGGCCAACCTGCTTGCCTTCTTGCTCCTGCTTTCACATTTGCAGAGGAGCTGTGTTCTCTGCTCGTCAGTGTTCTTTGCTCTAAGGCAAACAACAAAGCAACACAGCGCGTGCTTTGGGTTAAATGAGAAAACACATCTAAGCAAGCATAATGCCTGGCATGTTGGGGGTTCCAGTCACTGTGGGTCTTGTTAATCATGTTTGTTGTTAGTTCCAGTATTCACAGTGGCAGGAATATTGTGAACCCTGGTTGGACCTGCTCAGACATTTCCTAATGCTCTGCTGGTCTTATAATCAGAACACTGATTGGACACAACTTGGAAATTGCATCCATGCAGCTTAAATGCACGAGGAATGATGCTTTTCTGGATGCCCACACATGCATATGATAGAAGCAGCTTGTCCCCCCCCCCCCATTCTGTCAGGCCAGAGCGTAGAAGTCTTGAGAGAGAACAGTGAGTTCAGAGCCTCCTGCAAACACACTCAGAAAAGTTCGGGAGGGCTGGTTCACTCTCCTAGAACCAATTTGTACAATGTCCCTGTGCCACCGGATATTTTCATTTTATTTTTCAGAAGTTATTTTAACTACAATCATGTGCTTTTTTCTTACAGTTTTTGGAGATTGTTATTGTTGTTGTTATTACTTTTTGATGCTATGGATTGAACCCACTGCCTTATGTGTGCTAAGCATGTACTTATTACTAAGCAATACCCGATGCCTTCCTGAAAATGACAGTCATTGTTTATGCCAAGCTGAACTCTTTTAGCTTTTGCCATGGGGAGTTTTCTTTTGTAGTTGTTCTTTTTAGAAAACTTAATATATAAGATATTTCAAATCAAAATTTTGATAAAAAAGATTAGCTGCAATCTTTTAATGAATAATAAAGGATTATTAAAGAATGGACTTTGAGACCGGACTGATACATAACCTAGCTCTCTACTGCCAGCAGTGCACTTGGAACTGACTTAGATGATGTGTGCTTCCCTGCTTTCACCCATAAAAAGCATTATTATTAAGGTTTAGCTCAAAGTATTCATTTTACATCAGAATTAATGGGATTTCCTCCCTGCCCCTAAACTCATAGAACAGTGCTAAAAGCTATATGAGTGTTTTTCAAAGAGTTATTTTGTTTTTAATTTGTGTGTGTGTGTGTGTGTGTGTGTGTGTGTGTGTGTGTGTGTGTGTGTATGTGTAGGTAGGTTATGGGTTATGTGAGATAACTGACCACAGAGGCCAGAAGAGGATGCTGGTTCCCCTGAAACTAGAGTTACAGGCAGTTGTGAACTGCCATGCGGATGCTGGACTCTGGTTCTCTGGATTCACAGCAAGTGCTTTTCACACTGAACCATCTCTTCATCCCCTATATAAGTATAAGTATTTTTTATAATTTATTTATTTTTATTATTTTATGTGCATAGGTGTTTTTGCCTGCATGTATGTACAAGGGTGTCAGATTTTGTAGTTACAGACAATTTCGAGCTGCCATGTGGGTGCTGGGATTTGAATCCCGGTCCTTTGGAAGAGCAGTCAGTGCTCTTTAACTGCTGAATCATCTCTCCAGCCCCTGTAAAATTTTTTAAAAGTCTTATTTATATTTTATGTATGAGTGTTTGCATGTATACCTGCATGCCAGAAGAGGGCTTCGGATCCTATTATAGATGGTTGTGAGCCACCATGTGGTTGCTGGGAATTGAACTCAGGACCTCTAGAGGAGCAGCCAGTGCTCTTAACCCTTGAGTCACCACTCCTACAGCCCTATTTAGTATTTTTAAGTGAATTAAATGTATAGGCTTAACTTTTGACAGTTTTATTTTCTTACTGGTTCTTGTACAAAGTAGTTAACACTTGTTCTGTTTTTGTAGCTGTTAAATTTTGTCATTGAGATGCAGGTTGTACTCGGCTTTCATCTGTAAAAGTTTTTGCTATGAATAGAGTATTGTGATACTAGTCATATCAATTATAGTTAAAACATTATCTTCAGGTTGTATCAAAATCATGAGAAAATGCTGAATAATTATTCTTTTCAGATATTTTCAGATTATTCTGCATCCAGTATGATGTATGCTATTACAATCTAATTTTCTATATACTTTAAATCATTTTGTATTTTGAATTGTGTTTAAACAAAATGCAAACTTGAGGTCACATGGTAAGTTAAGCATCAGTGGGGACTGCCAGAACATAGTTCTGAGTGCTTGTGAGAAAACTCCAGGAAAACAAGACAAGAGTTTTGTGACCTCAGTTTCTTAAAAAAAACATATAATTGTTTTTGGAATGTGCTTTTGTACCCTGCCCAGGTGTAGCAGATAGGAGTGACTTTGCTTTAGATTATTCATTACAACTGGTTATTGTTGTTTGTTTATATGGCTCTATGGAAAAACCTGTTTTGCCATGTGTGGCTTGTCTCACATGATTGGACACTTTACTCATGTAAATCTTATCCCTCAGAGTTGCCTGATGCTCTGAATAAAGTTTGCTCTTGCATGAGACTTTAATCCATCTCATTTTTAGGCTCCACCCTCCCAGGTTCACACTGCCTCTAGAGCAGTTAATGGGCAATAAAGCAGGACAGAAAAAGTCCTGACATAATCTTTCTCTTTTATTGAAGTGCTCATCTGCTCTCCATGATACCTGTTATTTATTCAGCCTATAGTCAGTCACTCAGCAGATGGCAGCCACCTTCTGGGCAGAGGGATACAGTGGGGTAGAAACATCAAAGCTCTGGCCTCATGGAACTTCCTTTTTAATGGTGGAACATGGACAAAAGTAGTCAAACATATCAATTGTATTTAAGTGACAATATGTGTCTGTAGAAAAGAAAAGCAGAGTAGAGAAGATAACTTTGCCTGGGTGGAAACTGGGGAAGCTGCATGGTGATGGGCGTAGGTATCTGAAGGAGGAATGCCAGCAGGGCATGCCTAGTTATGGCATATGAACTCGTGTAGATTCTGCGTTTGAAGAGTGATGGTCTATCTAGGATAATCTATGATTTGTTGGCCCAGCAAGTGGTGGACCTGTGGCTTTCACTTTGTGTGACATGGACAAGTAATGGGAATTCTCAGGCAAAAGAATGGCCTGATCCAAGTAAGTTGACACTGGAGTGTGCTGCCTGTGTGAAGTCTTGATTATTGCTATCTTTTATTATGTCTGCCTCCTTTCCTGTTAATTTAGACAACTAGATATGTTAGCACACACCTGTAATCACAGCTAGTCAGGAGGCTGTGGAGTGAGGATTATGAGTTCAAGGCTAGCCCAGGGTATCCAGTGAGATGTCGCCTGAAAACAAAGACAAAAATACCAAAACAGCAAATCAAAAACAGAAAAGAAAAGAAAAGTTATGAATAGGGCACTTACTACATGAGGCTAGGATAAGGATCAAGGAACTAGTATTTATAAAGGATTTTGAATTGTACCTGGCCCCTTTCCTATGTAAAAGTGTTTTGATAGCACCATTTTGGCTGTGGCATGAATGATTTATTGTATATGTTAGGGTGCCAGGCAGGCGTTCTAGTTGAATGAAGGAAACCTGTTATTAAAGAATTTAACACGATAGCAAGGCTGACATAGACCCAGATGGGAGCAGCGAGCATGGTGAACACTGGTTACATTTGAGTGATATTTGAAAGTGAAATCAGTGGACTAGAGCTGGAGTACAAGAGAAAGAGAAGGATCAATGATGGTCTCAACATTTTCAGCTTGACCTACTGGAAGAACAAAACTGTCATTTCTTGAAGACAGAGAAGATACAGTAAGCTGACATCCTTTGACCAGGGATCAAGAAAAGATTATTCAGCTCCTTGGTGTTGAATGGTTTTCAAAGGATAAATCTTTCATTAATATTTTTCAAGAAAATTAAAGTGCAATTTGGCCCAGTAAGTTTGGAAATTGTTTAGCTTTAGAAAAATCCAGGGAATTAAAGATTTAATCATAGCCGGGCGGTGGTGATGCCTTTAATCCCAGCACTCAGGAGGCAGAGGCAGGTGGATCTCTGTGAGTTCGAGGCCAGCCTGGGCTACCAAGTGAGTTCCAGGAAAGGCGCAAAGCTACACAGAGAAACCCTGTCTCGAAAAACAAAACAAAACAAAAAAATAAAGATTTAATCATGATCTTCAGAGATCCAATGATGCATTGTGAAAGTTCTCTTGGACATCTTGAGTAATCTTTTAGAAAACCTTTGGAGAGTAGAAAATGAAAACTGCAGACCTGTGAATGAAACCAGGTAAGATAGAGGTCTAAAGAGAAAGGGAGGGAGATCTGGGAGGGGAAAGGAAGGTGGAAGGGAGAGAAAGGGATGAAATGGAGGATCATTAGTTGTCACCACCCACTATACCACAATGGATGGTCATGCCTTTATTTTTATTTGCTAAATTGAATAGGAAATATATCATTTCCAAGGTTGATGTAGAAGTTAAACTGGTCTTTATGGTATATGGTTTATGTTCCCCACTTACAGGTATTTCTCCTGGAATTTTAATTGTCTAGTTCTAACACCTTTAAACCGTGTACTCAGACACGATGAGGGGAAGAAACTTTGAGAAGATATTTATAGATAATAATTGAAGTTGGATTTCTTTGTCAGATCAAGTGTTATTTGCAAAGTTATCCAAGAGCATCTAATGTAGCTAAAAGACACCCAAACTTGTATTAAAGGGAAATTCAGCAGTATATGTCTGCAATTGGACTGTGAGGAACCAAAAAAGATTTGGAGTATAAAGTGTCTTTTATGACTTCTCAGATTTGGAACCTACATTGATCCATTATACACTTGAGTTTAACTGAAAAAAATTCTAGTATTCACCGTAGCATATGGATACATACCTGTGCCTTTCCATCAAGCAAGGTGCTTTTCTCACTTGTGGTGCCTCATGTTGCCAGCATGCTATACCATCTCTTCTTTCCTTTGTTTAATTTTAGGGCTATTGGAGTCAAATTAAGATGGCTATGCCAGGGAGAGCACATTATAAAAGGCATTGTATTTCTTTGCTAGTTAAATATGAATTGTGGTATAACTAATGAAGTGTTAAAAATGGGAAGGGAGGAAGCACTGTACATAGATGACAAACTTGGGACTGGAGGTCAAACATTTCTCATGTCATTTTTATATCAGGTTTTTGGCTTATCTAATATTTCATGATTGAGCCAATGGATCATCATTAATAATGTAAGTAAAATGGTATAGTATTTTTTCAATAAATGACCTGAAATTGAATAGAAAGCAACGCTTTTACTTTTGACTTCCCTCAGTTGAATGTTATGGCAGTAGCATGTTGAGGTGGATTGCACTTATGGTCACATAATGCTAACTGGTTTCAGAATTGTATGGGATGCTTCCAGTGCTGATGTGATGGTCATTCTGTTTTTGGTTTACCTGGACCCAGGGACCCTTGAAGGAGTCTTCTCCCAGCAGCCTCATCTCATATTTTTTCAGTGGTTCATGGGTTGAACTTACCACATTTGAGCATCAGATCTGGTAAACTTGCCGAAATCTCTATTTTCAGTGATGGTGACATTGATATGAACTTTCTTCCTTTTCCCCTTGTGGTTTTCATAGCACCTATATTCTGACTGCTTTTTTCTCTTTTTCTTTCCGTCTATTCTTTATTATTCTTTGCCCATACTTTTCTTTACAAAACTATTTTAAAGCAAAGTACAGATATCATACCATTTTAATTTCTGCACAGTTCAACACCCCCTCCCCCCAAAAGAATACAGAGCTTGTGTAACTATTATTTTAGATGACCCTATTTTCCCTCTTGATGTCCTGGAGTGAATGATTTAAGAGAAAGATCCAATCAGTCTTAGGTAAATAATATACTATCTTTCCATGTTCACATTGCATATGAGAGAAAATCTTGTTGAAGACTTCTGTGGGTTTTAACATAAAGTCTCTTATTTAAGATGGAAACTGGTAAGAGTCTACTTCTCTTCTTCATTGAGATACTGATCACTCAAGCTAAGTTTTCTTTGCTTTGAGGAGAAGCTACATATTAGTTTACATGTAAATTTCAAAGCACATGTCAATGACTGCATAGAGAATAGACGTTTACTGTATCTACAGAGTCTCATCAGGCTAAGCTCAGCAATGCTAGCAGTATTTGGAGCTCATATTTAGTGGCAGAGGATGATGTGAATACCATATCGTGTGTGTGTGTGTGTGTGTGTGTGTGTGTGTGTATACACATATATATATGGCTGATTCTGGTTGTCATTCATCATGTTGATAGTTTGATGAAAAGTAATTGAACACTCACAAAATTTGCATCCATATTTTCTTGATCCCTAGAAACAATGTCCTATGTGTATAGAATATCCATCTAGAAGCTATAAACAAACAATTTTTCCACTTACTCTTTGGCTTTGTAAATGCCTTTATATTAGCTGGCTCACAGTATCTGTTTTGCTCCAATTTTGAGTACCAGGAATATCTTTTATTAGTAATGATGGGGGATGTTTACATGCTAAGAAGTTCACTGGGGTCTCTCCCTACTTGGCACTGACCATTCTGTATTATGCTTTCTAATTTAAATATTTGTATCCTTTTGGAAACCACAAGCCTCTCAAGGATAGAGTCGGTATCTGGTTTAGAATGGTGTCTTTAGTCTCCAGAACTATGTCTAGCCTTAGGAGAACCTACATTTTTGAATTATGCACATAAGCAATGAATATTGGTATCATTAAATACATAAAAAAACTGGTGTTATATGAAGTTCAATGAGGTATAGTGGAATGAACTTTGAGACTTCTGTCCAAGGGCACAAGACCTGTCCTGGTAATGACCTGTCAGGAGTGGAAGGACAAGTCATTGTCAAAACTTTGCTAGAGAGAGAGTCTCAATAGGTTGGTGGTTGACTACAGGGATAAACATAGCAGGGTAAATAGAGCTCCATGATGTGAGCCTCACAGGGGAAAAGGAAGGGAGGCTTGAGTTAGGAGGAGGGAATAAGTATCTTAGGAAAACTCTGTTGTACTCTTCAAAACAATTGTCACATTTCAGATATGGAGACTAGTCGCTGAAAAATTCCTTAAAAATCAAGATCTTGCTGGGCAGTGGTGGTGCACGCCTTTAATCCCAGCACTAAGGAGGCAGAGGCAGGTAGATCTCTGAGTTCAAGGCCAGCTTGGTCTACAGAGCTAGGGTTACACAGAGAAACCCTGTCTCAACAAACTAACAAACAGACAAGCAAACAAATAAAAAACGAACAAACCAAGCACTACTCACCCCAAAACAATGACAAAAACAAAAAACAGCCCCCCTCCATCAAGATCTTTAAAGATGTAAAATTCTTTGAGTAAAGCATTTTCTTCTTTTACTGTTTTAAGAAAGTCCTCTGATTTTTCCAGGACACCAGATTACAAACTTAGTTAAGTGGTTAACTGATAGATCCTATTGTATTTTGTTGTTGTTTTCCATTATTCAAGATTAACTCTAGGGCCTCAGGCCAGAGCTGTATCCTTAAACTTTTTACTTTTTAAGACTGAGTCTCATTAAGTGGCCCACACTGGCTTTGAACTTACTATGTATCATATACAGTTTTTGAACTTGTGATTCCCCGGCCTCATCCTCATGAGTAACTGACTGGTACTACAGGTCTGCATCACCAACTCTGACTGACCTCTGTTTAATATTCTCACTGACTCATGCATCTTCATATACCTCCTTTTAGATGGCAGTTTCTACAAAAGAGATCTTTCATTCATGACATGTCTGTTTTCTTCCTATAATTTTTACGCAGAGTAAAGATCATGCTACTTTTATTTATGAATGAGATAGTTGAATACTTTTGAAAACAGGATGGTGCTTGCTGACACCTCAGTCTCTGTCAATGTTGTGCTTGACTTGTTCTATTTAAGACCGGCTCTTCACTGTGAGTGGCCAGGAAGATCTAAGGTATTTGTCTGGCTCAGTAGGTGAAGCAATCCCTGAGTCACTCATCAGTTTTCTCATTTTATTGCCATTTAAATGTTTATAAATGTAGCCTTCCTGAAATTTGCCAATGGTCTCCAAATAGAAAACAAACCAACAAAAAATATTTTTCAATGAAGCAAGTCATTGAAATGAGCAAAATCAATTTGAGCATGTTAATATATGTAAGTCTGAATTCATAGTGTATTTATGTTTTGCATGAACAGTGTCCAAATGGAAAAGTTTAAAGAGTTATAGTAGAGAATATTCTAACCTCGAGAGGAACTGCAGTCATTTACTGTTTTGAGGTCATATGAACTATGCAGAAAAGTTTTGCTTTTGTTGACTTTGATTGAAAAATATATTCGATTATAAGGGTCTTTTTAGTGATTTTGGACAATTAATTTTGAAGTCTGAATTAAGAAAACATTCCAGAAAAAAAATAAGAAAAAGCTTTGGGGACTATGGAGGAGAGGTGAGGCTCACCCTTCCCACCCCTGGCTTTTGGTGTCCTCCTCTGTCTTTTTGTGTTCGTTACTCATATTTATTTATTTATTTATTTATTTATTTATTTATTTATTTATTTATTTATTTATTTATTTATTTATTTATAGAGAATTATCTGTTGACAGTAATTGTTTATTCTCAAGTGGAAAGCAATATTTGTGAAAAACCCTTTAAATATTAATATGCTCATAACATAAGATCATGAATAAATTTGCATTTAGAGTTAATCTAGGCCATATGTGGTGCAAGCATTTTGGAGGGACATATATTCAAGTTAGGTGACAAGATTTGTTGTTAAGAACATACTTCATACTACCTTCTTCCTGTGCCTAAGATTGCTTTCCTAAAGGAGGTACCACTTCCTTTTGTAAAGATTGGATATTGACAAATGATAATTGTTTATATTATGGGGCACAAAGTGATGGGATAATGCATGTATATAATGTGGAATGATTGAATCATATAAATTAGAATATTGCAATTAAAATTGCCTCAAACTTGGCATTCATTCCTTCAGTCTAACAGAAAAGTTGTAGCTTTAACCAATATCTCCTGGGTCCCCAGACTCACCAGCCCCTGGCAGTCACCATTCTGGATTTTGGTTCTATATGCTCATTAATTTTTAAAAAAAGATCTACATATAAGTAAAAACACCTAGAAGATATTCTTTGGTAATATATCTTGTGGGCTGTGATATCATGTAACTATACCATCAAATTAACAGCAAAGTAAAAATCAGGAAAATTTCTAAGCTTAGTTGTTAAGAATACCTTAGGAAATCATCAAATGTTATCAAAGGTTCATAGGATTCTAAGGCAATGTCAAGGTTCCAATGATGACCTAAGGTTAACATTGCTTTTTTGTTACTTGTTGAGAAATTAGAACATAAAATTAATAGTACAATTACTTTGCCACACTAGATGTCCAATACCAGGTCAGACCATGGCAATGTTGAGAAAGAACAGAGTATGTACTTATTTATTCAATTGGGTGAGGCCTGAGGCAAGTCGGGCTAGAAAATGGTACTTGTGAATGTCCAGGATTTACAACTCTGGATAGAGGGTAAAGCAAGATAAGGGAACTAGCAATTTCAAGTAGGATTCTTCCCCCCACTGGACTGACCCCCAACATCCACAGAAGGTAGATCTCAACAAGTAGACAAATGTATCTTGATTGTGCTAGTAGGGTCCATTAGAACTCCCAGTACCACTGCCAATTTTTCAGTTTTTACAGAAAGAAAAGTCATATGAAAGAGCCACTTAACATTATCTCAAGGGGCTGGGTGGTGGTGGTGCATGCCTTTAATCCCAGCACTGGGAAGGCAGAGGCAAGTGGATCTCTGTGAGTTCGAGGCCAACCTGGGCTACAGAGTGAGTTCCAGGAAAGGCGCAAAGCTACACAGAGAAACCCTGTCTCGAAAAACAAAACAAAACACCCCAACAATATCACAAGGGAGGGTTGGAGATGCTCTGAGAGCAAGGGAGTAGACAAGTTCTAGAGAGAACACATTGGGGAAAGAAGATCTTTAGAATGGTCACAAGGGTCCCAACAATGTGCTAAGTGCAAGACAAACTCCTCTGTCATAAAATCCTTCAGACAATCTTGTGATGATCCTGCCATTTCTGCTTTAAAGATGGAAGCACCAGGGCTTAAGGACACTAAGCAGCTGTCCCAGGGACTAGTAACTGGCAAGAATAGAAGTAGAATTGCACTTAAGGAGGAACAGGGCAGTTTTAATTGCACAGTCAATGGAGAAAATAAAATGAAGGGTGGGGTATATTCTCGACTTTTGTACTTTTTGAGGGCAGGAGGAACAACAAGTAGGATGTTGAATTAAAAAGTTGGATTTCTAGACACCATAGGGAAGAGTTTTCTAAGTTTGGAAATAACCCCAACGGGAAAAGAAGGGCTTGTGAAAGTGACCTTTGTTTTCTGCACACACTCAGGTGGAGAGTAGATGCCTGTGTGTCAAGATGCTGTGGAAGGAACTCAGCTTGGAGTGGGAACAGGTCCTTAAATCCCTGAGGTTTTACATCCTGTCCTTAGCCTCTGAGTTCCTGTGTGGTTGGGGATGTGGAAAGTAAAAGCTCATTCTTGGATAGCTCTGGTCTTCCTGGGAGCCACAAAGAGGGAAAATGTGTTTTTAATTTCATCAAGTGGCAGAAAGTTAGTCTGTCAGTCTTTCCATGCTTGCTCACATTTCAGAGGATGGGTGGATACAGAGCTCTGAATTTATGATTAGGATTTAGTAAGATGCAGGGAGTAACAGAGTAGGACTTTAAAGTGATTTTAAAAGTTAGCGTTGGCATCCTCACTTGCATCTGTGTCTTTCTGTCACTCATAATCACCACTTTTTACTGGTTTTGAAGGTCTAGTGCTTGGTACATATCTAGGATTCCATGGGCCTGAGAACATGGATAAATAACTTAAAAATCCATGCATTTATTTAAAAGTTGTTCTAGGGGCTGTAGAGATGGCTCAGAGGTTAAGAGCACTGGCTGTTCTTCCAAAGGTCTTGAGTTCAATTCCCAGCAACCACATGGTGGCTCACAACCATCTATAATGAGATCTGGTACCCTCTTCTGGCCTGCAGGCCGAACACTGTATACATAAATAAATAAATCTTTAAAAAAAAATTAAAAAAACAAATAAAAGTTGTTCTAGTAGCCTGAGGTTATTGCAGAGTATAGAACACATGCTCAAGATGTGGGAGTAGACAGTAGACAGAGACCATTTCCAATCATATATTTATACATTAATTCCAACTGAATAAAATATGGTAATGATTTCTTCTTATCAGTTTTCACTATTACCTAACATTTGTTGCTACTATATATTAATCATATAATATAGTGGGTGTCTCACTTAAAGAAATGTTCAACATCCTTAGCCATCAGGGAAATGCAAATCAAAACTGCTTTGAGACTCCAACTTACATCTATCAGAATGGCTAAGATCAATAACACAAGTGACAACTCATGTTGTCGATGACGTGGAATAAGGGGAACACTCCTCCATTGCTGGTGGGAGTGCAAACTTGTACAGCTGTAATGGTAATCAATATGGAGGTTCCTCAGAAAATTGCAAAATCAATCTATCTCAAGACCCAGCTATACCACTCTTGGGCATATACCCAAAGGATGCTCCATCCTATTGCAAGGACATTTGCTCAACTATGTTCATAGTGGCTTTATTCATAATAGCCAGAAACTGGAAACAACCTAGATATCTTTCAACTGAAGAATGAATAAAGAAAATGTGGTGCATTTACACAATGGATAACAGATCCTGCCTAGTGAAAGTCTTAAATGGAGGAATGAGGATTAAGAAATAATAGATATGAAAAATAGATGATGTAAAAGAAAAAGAGATACAGAATAGCATTTGGAGGGCTCTGGGTCAATACCACAGTCGCTTTGAGTTTATTACTCACAGCCTTTTTATACCCAAAGCAAGGGGGGCAAAAGACCTCATGGTTCAATGTACAAAGTACAGACAAATGTAAACACTTCCTTAATTCTCAAAACATCTAGTAGCCATGCCTTATGACAAATATCCTATAATTAGGCCTTGAAGTATAAGATACCTGGTAACCATGCCTTTGGCCAAAACATTCTATTATGCAGCCTTGCGGGGCAAAATAAGCTCAGACTCTCTGACCTTGAGTCAAGATGGAATAAGGCCACACTATGGAGTTTCTGTGGGCCCCCACAAATGGAGTATTACTCAGCTGTTAAATAACATCATGAAATTTGCAGGCAAATGGATGGAACCAGAAAAAATTATTCTGGGTGAGGTAACCAGGACCCAGAAAGACAAATATGGTATGTATTTACTAATAAGTGGATATTACCTGTAAAGTAAACAATAATCAAGCTACAATCCATAGATCCAAAGAGGTTAGGTAAACAGGAGGGCTCTAGGGGGATACATGGGTATCCCTTGGAAGGGGAAATAGATTTTGTAGGTGGAGTGAGGGCGGATGGAGACAGGAGCAGGAGGGATCAGGTGTGTGTATGTGGGATGGAGGGAGAGAGTGTGGGGAGAGACAGCTGGAATTGGAGGGGCCTTCTGGGGGTGGTGTGGAAACCTAATTGTAGCTGGAGAGTTTCTCTCCAGCTCCCACCAAGCCCCGACAGTCCTACAGCCCACTTATAAAATAAACGCACAGACACTTATATTATTTAAACTGTTTGGGCTAATGGCTCAAGCTTCTTGCTATCTAGTTCCTATATCACAAATTAACCCACATCTATTATTCTGTAAGTTGCCATGTGGCTTGTGACTTACTGGTACCTTACATCTTGCTTGTCATGGCAGCAGCTTGCAGCATCTCTCTGCCTCTGCCTTCCACCTCCCAGAATTCTCCTCCTTGTCCTACCTACCCTACCCTTCCTGTCTGGCTACTGGTCAATCATCATTTTATTTATCAATCAATCATCCATAGCACCTAATACAGTGGAAACTTCCTGGAATCTATGAGGGTGACCCTAGTGAGGATTCCTAGTAATAGAGGATATAGAATCTGAATTGGCCATCTTATGTTGCCATGGAAGACTTCCAGTGATGGGACTGGGCGTCATTCAGTTGAGTTCTTGGCTGACAGGGTCCCGTGGAGATCCCCAAATAACCCAGGCTGATGATATGACAGAGGGTTGCTCTCCACAAACTGACAGTGGGGACACCATTGCAGAGGACCATATCCACACAGCTCATTGAATGTAGGGAGGTAGAACTGATGCCTGCATGGAGCCTTCACCCCTATACTCTAGTCTTTTTGTCATGGGAAGGTACTCTGCACATATGGAAAGAGAAACCTGGACACCAATCCAGCCAATAAACTGTTGACCTACAATCTGTCCTGCCTGCAAGATGTACTGGGACACTGTGGGGCAGAACTTGTGGGAGTGAGCAACCAATTTGTGATATATCTTGAGACCCACTCTATGAGAGGGAGCCCATGCCCTATACTGCCTGGATGTTCAGGAATCAGAGACTGGAAGACCTAGGATAAGACCAAACATGACTGGCCAAAGAGAGAGAGAGAGAGAGAGAGAGAGAGAGAGAGAGAGAGAGAGAGAGAGAGAGAGAGAGAGAGAGAGAATCAATGAAATGATTCCTAATGATATTCTGCTATACTCATAGATCAGTTAGTGCCTTGTCTAGTCATCACCAGAGAGGCTTCCTCCAGCAGCAGATGGGAACAGATATAAAGACCCGCGGCCAGCCATTAGGTGGAAAGAGAATCTCAATTGAAGATATCCGTCGGGTTCCTCCCCTCAAAGCTTGAGGAACCTTTCAGGAGAAGGGAAGGAAAGATTGTAAGAGTCATAGGGGATGGAGAACACTAGGAGAATATGGTCCACTGAATCAAATAAGCTGGGCACATATGGGCTCACAGAGACTGAAGCAGAAAGCATGGGGCCCACAAGTGTCTGCACTAGGTCCTCTGTTGGCTTGATGTTTTTGTGGAACTCTAACAGTGGGAGCAGTTGTGTCTCTGACTCTTTTGTCTGCTCTTAAGGCTCTTCCTCTTATTGGATTGCTTTGTCTAGCCTCTGTATGAGGGATTTTGCCTTGTCTTATTGTATCTTGTTTTGTCTTGTTGTCTATTGTCTCTTGGAGGCCTGTTCTTTTCTGAAGAGAGATGGAGGGTGAGTGAATATGGGGGAGAGGGAAAGTGGTGGGAGCTGGAAGGAGTGGAGGGAGGGGAAACTGTGGTTGGGTTGTATTGTATGAGAAAAGAATCTACTTTCAATAAAAATGACAAATAAATATAAAAATATAGTGGGTTTCTGTATGTGTTGTTTGTGTGCATGTGTGATATCTCTATATCTATCTATCTATCTATCTATCTATCTATCTATCTATCTATCTATCATCTATCTATTTATCATCTATCGTGTGTGTGTGTGTGTGTGTGTGTGTGTGTGTGTGTGTGTACATGTGCAGGTCCAGATGCATATGTTTGATGTCAGCTGTCTTCCTTCATTGCTTTCTAACTTATGTTTTAGACAATGTCTCATTGAACCTGAAGATCATTGATTTGGCTAGGCTGGCTGGCCATTGACCTTCAGTGACTCACCTATCTCTGCACCTCCATTGTTACAGTTACAGAAATTTATCACCATCCTAGGATTTTACTTAAGTGCCAGGGATCCAAACTTAGGATCTTACGCTTGTGCAGCAGGCACTTTTCTGAATGAGCCCCTATCCCAGCCCCAGTAATGAGTTTCATTGTGGCATTTTCACACATGCATATAATCTAATTTGATCATGTGCATTTTCTCATTGATCTCTTTTATTCCCTTTACTCATGTCCTGTTCCTATTTATAATACAGAGTTTTGGGTATAGTGCTAATAACAAAGAGCAGAAATGAAAAAACAGTTCTTAATTGGTCGGCATATTGATTTCTTCAAAATGAGCAGTAGCATAAGAGTTTTAGTAGGTAAAAGACCAAAACTACTTACTGTTCTATAATTATTGTTATAATTATATATCTAGCAGAGCTAGATCTGATCTTTTTTCCATAAGACTCCTCCTGAAATTTTTTATTATTTATTTACATTAAATATGTTGGGAAAAGAAGACATATAAAACAAGGGGTGAACTAACTTTGTAAGAACATGACTAGATGAATACTGTTGAGTCTGTTTGGTTGAGAAAATTGAAATAGTGAACACATGCCTTCTGGAGGTTCTTTAGCTATGGAAGAAGTAAGACAGATAGTATGGTGCAGGAAGAAGAACATAATCCATTTGCTTCTTTGGTAACTACGTAGGAAATAAGAACTTTGCTTTTGATGCGGTCCCTCAGGAGTAGAAGTGCACGGATCATGTAGACTCAGTTCATCTGTGTGGGAGAAAGGCTTGATTTAGCTTAGCTAAGTAAATCATGATTTTTTTTTTGTAATACCTTGGATGTGTCCCTGAAGAAGACATCAAAACAAGACACTCTTCATTGCAAAGAGTTTCTACCTCATACAAGGCCAACCAAAGGACACAATAACTAGTAGAAGGCAACATGTTATCCACACTGTAGCTGATAGATAAAGTAGAGTTCAGAGGATAGGATGCTCACTTCCTATTTGGGGTGGCAAGTAAAGAAGGCTTTGTAGAAGAAATGTCATGTTGGAGGAAAAGAAGGCAAAAACAAAAAAAAGTATAACAGGTAGGTAAGTGATTAAACAAGATAATAGGAAATGTGAATCAGTCCTGAGAAGCATGCCAGGTGGGGTGGAGCATTAAGTAGTAGGAGACAAGCTGGGTGTGGTGGTGCATGCCTTTAATCCCAGCGCTCCGGAGGCAAAGGCAGGTGGATCTCTGTGAGTTTGAGGCTAGCCTGGTCTACAAAGTGAGCTCCAGAACATCCAGGGCTGTTACAGAGAGAAACCCTGTCTTAAAAAAAAAAAAAAAAGCCAGGCGGCAATGGCGCATGCCTTTAATCCCAGTACTTGTGAGGTAGAGCCAGGTGGATCTCTGTGAGTTCAAGACCAGCCTGGTCTACAGAGCGAGATCCAGGATAGACACCAAAACTACATGGAAAAACCCTGTCTCGAAAAAAACCAACCAACCAACCTACCAACCAAACAAAAACAAAAAAGGAGGAGAAGGAGGAAAAGGAGGGAGGAGGGAGGAGGAGAGAGGAGGGAGGAGGAGGGAGGAGGGAGGAGAAAGGAGGAGAAGAAGAAGGAGAAGAAGAAGGAGGAGGAGGAGGAGGAGGAGGAGGAGGAGGAGGAGAAGAAGAAGAAGAAGAAGAAGAAGAAGAAGAAGAAGAAGAAGAAGAAGAAGCAGAAGAAGAAGCAGAAGAAGAGATGCCATGTTCAATAAGTCTCCTGAAGGCCAATGAGTGTGTACTTATTTTCCTAAGCAGTGAGAGGCGATTAAAACACATGGAATTAAAGAATGGCCAACAGTTTGGGGTGCAAACATGTAGAAAGCACAGCTCAG
The DNA here is from genome assembly GCF_949786415.1 of Peromyscus eremicus. Classification (NCBI taxonomy): domain Eukaryota; kingdom Metazoa; phylum Chordata; class Mammalia; order Rodentia; family Cricetidae; genus Peromyscus; species Peromyscus eremicus. The sequence continues at coordinate 65,904,751 of NC_081430.1, forward strand.
AGGAAGCAGCAGACTTCAGTAGTTAATATAATTATGTTTCAGTGTGAGTGTATAATATAATGACAGGTTTCCTGGCATTTAGAAGACAAGTGTCTGGGAGATGAAATTCTTTTTCTTATTTATATAAACCCACCATATAAGGTAATGGTAGCTATAGGTATATATGTCTTAAAGCAGAAGATAGGATGGCTGGGGGATTTGGATGATAGTTCATACAAAACAGAAGCTCAACTTGGGAAAGAGACTGAAAAAAAAATCTACTTGGTAGACAGTGGAAGAAGATTCTGTATATGACTTCAAAGATGAGTGACAGAAAATGACCAAAAAGAAAAGACAGGACATTCAAAAGGAAAATCTTTGGAGTGGCAGAAAGGAAGGGCTGCAGAGGGCAGAGAAATCAGTTCCATATTGAACATCTGTTAACTGTATTGGCTGAACATCAGGGTGAACATGTCAAGCATGAGGATGAAATACTGGTTGGGAGGGTGGGGCAGAAATGAACTAGAGCTATACACATTAAATATGACAACTGAGTCTCAAGGAGTCCATGGACAGCAAGAAAGCCTGCAGATAGATGAGCGGAACACAGCGGGTATAAGAAGCAATGCCCATTTTTGCCACATTTTGCTCTTTAGCTGCCAAAGACTTAAGAACAAATCTTGCAAAAGTAGCCTGCATTTTTAGCAATTTGAGTGTTGTATAGCTTGGTTCCTTTTCAGTTCTGCCAACCATCAAATGTAGTCAGAGAGCCAGCTTTTATAAGTAAACATACCATGTTTTCATTATGAGATTAAATAGGAGTGCTGACAAGAGAGACATTCTGACTGTGAAAGTAGGATCACTTACGATTAGCAATGTTTGAATGGGGGAGTGGAGACACAGAAATCAATTATAAAGAAAAGTGGGGCAAAACCCAACTGAGAGCATTCTTATTGGACCCTCTCATGAACTGCTGGTGGCTCCTGTTTCATTTGCAGTGCTTTTCTTAATCTGATACTAAAATTAATTTATATTTTCTAAGTCCATGAAATCAATGATAAGGAAAAACAGACGAACGTTGTATTGGGTGGCAGAAGGCAGTGCAGAGATAAACACATTCGCACAGCGTGGAGAATGAGGCTTGTTCTCATATCAGTCTTGAGAGTCTCTCCTCCTATTTTAGGGCCTATAGAGGTATTTATTAGTGATATTGATGTCAGGCTTACCTTGTTATGATGGCCTCAGCAGTTAAGAGGGTGTGTGTTCCATAGTTACATAGAAATTGACCATTAAAGAAACTTTATCTCTAATTCACACACTGTTCTTACATTTTATGATAATTTTTTTTTTACTGTTAATATTGTAGAGTTTTGGAATTTATTTTCTCGTGATAAATTGCCAGAGCCCAAAGAGTAACAAACACTTTCATCAGGATAACTTTCTACAGAGACTGTTGCATCAAATGTGTCAGTGTGGCTATCAGCTCAGACTGGAGTGTTTTCAGACATTCTGACTCAGGGTACCATTAGTGCCAAATAAAGCATCTGCAGAAGCAGGAAGAAAAAGGCGCCATAGCTTTGGTGGTGCATTCTTGTGCTTATGGTTCAGGTTCCTCTCATTGTAGATCTATTTTCTAATAGATATGTTTAGAAACTATACTTTAATTTTGTGATCTATGGCAAATTCAGCATAGTTTCTGAAAATAAGTAAGTTGAAATTAAGTCCTGAAAAACAAAGCTGGGAATTTGATTTACAGTTAAAAACATAATGGGTCCCCTGGCCTGCTCTACCTGAAGAGGACTTAATAAAGCGTAAGAGCATTAGCATTTTATATGCTGATTTAAAAATGAAAATGTAAAAACAAGATTGACTAGAATGTGTAAGTGAGCTCATTTTTCCAAGGAAGAAAGATATCAAGCACTGGCCATTGAATACCAGCTCTGTCTTCTGATAGCTGAGTGAGGTAGTCACTAGACTTTTCTGAGACAAAAACAATGTTTCTGTGCTGTCACCTGTTTCTGTGGTGAGGTTAAATAAGAACAGATCTATAAAAGCACCCAGCATACTACTCAACAAATAATGACAGTATCTAAAGTAGTTGAAAGAAAATGTTCTTGGAAGTGTGTTACATCAGTGGCTAAAAATAAATCTACAATACAAACAAGCCAGGGCAATCTCTAGCACACAAAGCACAGGAGCTGATCTAAGCTGACAGACATAAAATCATGTACCAAGCATCTCCAGGTTAGTAGAGATCTGTTTGAAATTTAGCATTCCAATCACTTTCTCTAAACATGGTATGTCTGTTACTGGCATTCAGTCCACTTGCTGAATGAACTAGAATGACTTAAAAAGAAGTTGTAAGCTATATTTAAATGTTATTAGCATATTACTGATTAAACATTAGCACATTTAGTTAACATTTTACAAATAGAAGTGTATAGCTTATTAATGAATATTTAATGTAAATTAATATGTGTAAGAGAATCAAAGAGAAAAAATTGGAACTTTGTAAATATCATTTGAGACATAACAATCATGAGTTGGGTTGTTGTTTTAAATACATAATTTTAGAGACCAAATCTATCTGAAAAAAAAACTGTTCTTATTATGGTAGGCTGGTTCTTCAAATATTTAAATTTGAACAACCTCTTCTTTATGCATTTTAAATTTGTTCTAAATTATTATCCCACATTTTCTGTTTACTGATTAAGAGACATAAAATTATATTACAGAAACAGAAATACATTTAACACATAGCTCTTTATAAATTATAGAAAAATGTTCATTTGATTTTCTTCTTTAACAACATGAATTTTCACTTAGAGAAACTAAACCAAAAGCCCCCATACCAATGTACATCTAAAACCATCATCAAGACTCCTTAATTAAAGATGGCTCAGGAGCTGTCATTGTCAGGAAGCACATTGAAGTGTTCATTAATACACTTTACTCAACATTCTGTTATAATACTGAAAAAAAAAACCAGTCACAGTGGACAAGAACAGGATTCCTTTAGAATGGAAATTCAGAAGGGGAAATTGATGGTGGCTGAAAGTTATGATGGGCTCACCAGCTAAAAGGAAAATATATGTAGTTCCTAGTATAAAAGTTTAATCCAATTTTCATTTACATACATTTTGAAAACAAACATTTGCAGACTTCACTACCTTTGTTTGAAAAATGCTTAGGGACTCCTAGTGCAGAAAGTGTGGAGGCTGGAATACTGTAACTTTAGGAGAAGTCTTGCTTCAGCCTTCTCTGAGGATTCACTTGGCTCTGACAGCATGATTTTGGTGATTCTTCCCATACTGAATAAAATGTAAAACAGCCAAATATCTGAACGAAATAGTCTACTTCCATGGAACTGTATACCTTATGATGTAGTGAATGCTTGTAAAGATGCCTCAAAAACATGATTTGAAGTTTCCCAAGACCATAGAAGGAATAAAGTTTATTGTTTTCTCTGGCTGGTGACTTGAACATTTTTATCCATATCACTTTTACTTTTAGAAAAAGCTGCATAACTAATTAGGAAAATGAAATTGATATATATCTACTGTGGACTGAACTGTGCCCTTCCCAAATTCTCATGTTGAAATCCTAACCCTTACACCTCCAAATGTGACTATATTAGGTAAAGGAAGAGGTAGAGAAAGCGAAACAAGGTTGCTATGGCAGGTCTCTAATTTAATCTGACTGCTGTCCTTACAGGACATAGAGACACAGGTGAGGACATGGGAGGGCAGCCACCCATGAGTGACAGACTGACACCCAGGGTAAATCAGAGTGGGCTACGTTTGTTCTTGGACCCCAGCCTTCAGACTGTGAGAAAAATACAAGCATGCTGTTTGGTTATGGCAGTCCTAGAAAACTGTGATAACAATATATGCAGGTCTTTGAAGAAAGAGCACAGATCCATAATTTCATAAATTCACATAAATCATGTGAACTGTCAGTGTTAAACATACTCACTTGTTTTTGCTACCCTGCAAAACTGAAATTCTGCTCATTAAACAATGACCCATCTTTTACTCTTTCACATAAGTTCTTGGCAGACAGATGTTCTGTACAAATGGGGACCTGCTTATTCTCCCCAGTTCCCTCTTAGGTTTTATTCTCCTTTCACATGCAGGGTTCTCAAGCTCCTCTGACCACTTTTATTATCCTTGGATCTCTAGCTGTACCTCTATCCACCCCTTGGTGTGTCTTGCAGGAAAACATGACAGGATCACTGACTTTAAACTGTTAGCTTTGCTTTGATAAAGAAAATGTGCATAAACCACATAACACATAACATTTTTGACATTTTATCATGTGAACTGTCAGTGTTAAACATACTCACTTGTTTTTGCTGCCCTGCAAAACTGAAATTCTGCTCATTAAACAATGACCCATCTTTTACTCTTTCCCATAAGTTCTTGGCAGACACATAGATATCTCATGCATTAGCAGTGTGCTAGTCACTTTTGTTGTAATCAAACACCCTGACCAAGGCAACTTATAGAAGGAAGAGTTTGTTTGGGGCTTATGGCTTGAAAGTGGTAAAAGTGCATCACAATAGGCAGGTATGCTGATTGGAACCGCACAGCAAACTGAGAGTGCTTATCTTAAACTATAAGCAGGAGTTGGCAGTAGGCTTTGAAACCTCAAAGCCCGCCCCCCATTCATGCACTTCCTCCAGCAAGAACACACCTCCTTAGCCTCCCCAATGACTCCACCTTCAAATGCTGGAGACCACGGGGACATTCTCATTCAAACCACCACACACAGAATCTCCTTTTCTATAACTGGCTTATTTCACCTCACACAGTGCCCTCAAGTTGGATCTGTGCTGAAATGGGAAAGGATTTTCTTTTTTTTCAGGCTCAGTGATGTTGCATAATACATATGAACCACATTTTATTTAACCTTTAACCTGCTGATGAACTTTTTGCTTTTTCCCCACCTCCTGGCTTGTGAATGACTCTTTCTGTTCAGAATGTGGATGTGCAAATATCTCTACACAATTCTGCTATTTAGGCCACTGAGATGACTAAGTAGCTGAAGGTGCTTGTTTGCACCTGTTGACCTAAGTTGGATCCCTGGAACCCATGATGGAATGATAAAACAGACTCCAAAAAGTTTTTCTCTGGCTTCCACATGTGCTTTGTGGCACATGCATGCCCATACTCATACATGTTCTCTCCCCTCCCCTATCCTCTCCTCTCCTCCTCTCTCCTGTCCTCTCTCCTGTCTCTCTCCCCTCTCTCTTTCTCTCTCTCAAACACACACACACACACACACACACACACACACCAGTAATAATAAAAATGGTGAGTATCCTATTTATAATGCAGCTAAAAGAAAATCAGATTCTGCTTTTAATTACCTTGGATATAGAACTGGAAATGAAATTGCTCCATTTTACAATAATTCTATTCTTTAGCTCTTGAGGAACCATTGTTGTGATTTTCATAGAGACTGCTCCTTTGTATGTTCTCTGCCATGTTCACGAGGCTTCCAGTTTCTCCACATCCTCCTAGTTGTTACTCTTTCTCTGTAATAGTCATTTTGAGTTTCACATCTTTTAAATTTACTGGCAATTTGTCTATCGTCTTTGGGGAAGCGTCTACGTTTTTTTCCCTAATTTATCTCAGGTTGTTTGTTGTTATATTTTTGTTGGTGTTAATTGTTTTCATATATTCTGAGTTTTAACCCCTTACTGAACGGTGACCTTCACTTCCTTTTGTGTTTATGTCCTTTGATCCATGGACTTGTTCAATACAGTCTCAAATCTCTAATTTTTACTTCTGTTTCTTATGTATTTGTGTCAGATTTTATAAAATCCAATCTCATGAAGCTTTTTGGCTAGGTTTTGTCCAGGAATTTTATAATTTCAACCCTTGGTGAGGGCTTTAATCCATTTTGTGGTAAGTTTTATATATGGTGCAATGAAACATAACTTTATTCCATCACACATGTGTTTCCCTTTCCCTGAGACCATTTGTTGAGTAGTCATGCTTTTCACATTTCATGGTTTTGGAATCCTTACAGAAGATTATCTGAGCTAGCTCCAGGATTAATTTGTGTGGTCTGTTCGATTTTTCTGTGCATACATGCTTATGCCAGCACCACACTGTTTAGATTACTGTTCTGAACTATTTGAAATTAGGAAGTGTGAGACTTTTGTTTATTCTCAATACCAATTTATGTTATTGGGGTCTTTTGTGGTTCCTTATGAATTTTAGAATTGCTTTTTGCTGTTTCTGTAAGAATAGCTTTGTGATTTTGATAGGTATTACATTTAATTTGTATATTTCTTCAGAAGTATGTAAATAATAAACTAATACTCTTTCCAACAGGCTTGGTTGCTGTTTCTTCTGTTTCTTCCATGTCTGTGGTTTTCCAAGTGCAGATTTGTCATCTCCTTAAGTTCATTCCTAAGTACCTGACAGTTTGGGAGCCATTGTAAGTGGTAGCGCCTTTCTTAATTTCCTGTTTAGTTTGCTTATTCTCGTCAGTCACACAGATAGAATATTTTGTTTTGTTTTTTCTTTCACTTCTGATAATTTCTTTTGTTAGTTACAACAGAGTTTTTCTTTTTCATGTGTATAGAATGTTTAGGATTTTCTAAACATAATCTCATGTAATGTCATCCAAGCACAGTGCTAATTTTACTTCTTCCTTTATTTGGAATCCCCCCCCCCCCCCAGCCTCTCTCCTTTTTTTCTTGCCTAACATTCTGGCTTGGGGTTCCATGCTAGTCAAGTAAAAGTAGGGAGACCAGGTTTTCCTGTTCTGTTCTTGCTCTTACATGAAAACACATGAGCCTTTTCCCATTGACTGTGGTTTTGGCTTTGGTTCCCCATTCCCATATATAGTCTTTTTTATGCTGATATAGTATCCTATCCTATTTTTAGTTTGTTGAGTGTTTTCATTATGACTAGATGTTGAATTTGGTAAAAAAAATCTGCATCAGTTCAGATTATAATGTGGTTTCCTAGTCCTTCATTTCATTAATATTATACTCATTAGTATTTGTGTGTTGAACCGTATTTGCACTATGGGAATAAATTACACTTTGTCATGGTACACTCCTTTTATGTGCTGCTCAGTTACTCTTGTTGGTATTTTGTTGACTATTTCTGCTTTATATTCACCAGGGATAAAGGTTTATAGTTTTGTTTTCTTGCAGTGTGTTTGCCAGTCATGTGTGTCTGGATAATACTGGTCTCATAAAACGAGTTTGGGAGTTCTTTTAGCTTATTTTGTGTTACAGTAACAGGATACTGGACAGAAGCTGTGTGTTAGAAGAGATTTATTTTTTGATAAATAATAGTTTTGGAGTCTGAACACCCAAGGTTAGGTAGTCAAATTTACTGAGTATTCCATGGCTATGATATAACATAGCAGAAGAGATCATACAACAAGGGAGGAAGTCAAGGAGCTAGGAGGGGTCCTTTCATACACCCCCATCATCTACTCTTTAATACCCAGCTCACTCTGTGAAACCAGCATTAATGCTTTCTAAGTGTGGTCATGACCCAGTCACTTCTCACTTGGCTTTGTTTCTTATAGATCTGGCCACTGCTAAATATCCCCACAAGCTTTTAGTACACAATCCTTTAGAAGGCACTACTAAATCCATTGCAGAAGTGTTCCCTCATTTTCAATTTTTTGAAGACTTAGAAGAATTGGCTTTAATTGTTCTTTAAACATTTTGTAGAATTCTCTGGTGGAGTCATTTGGTTCTGGGCTTTTCTTTGTTGGGACTTTTAATTTAATTTTTATGTTACAATCTTCCCTGTACTTATAGGACTACAGGGCTGCTTAGACTTTCTGTCTCATCTGGGTCAACTGTGGTAAGTAGAAATTTAGGTATTTCTTTTAGCTTATCTAACTCAATAAAAAGTATTTTCAAACTATTCTGCTGCAGCCCTTTTAATTCTGTGACATCAGTTACACTGTTCCCTCTCATTTCTGATTTTAATTTATTCTTTGTCACTGTCAATATGAGTACATATCTATTCATTTTGTTAATAGCTAATAGTAGAAAGGACACTCTTAGAGTGTTTGTCCTGTCTGTAAAATGGGCCCAGTGTGTTCTGTGCAGCCTGCTGAGCCCCAGATATCATGCTGCTTCATCTTAACAGTCTTGTACTTGGTACTTAATAAATACTGTCAAGGCAGGAAAATTCTCTCACTTTTCATCCATTGCCAAAAAACTAAAACCTTTAATCCTCATGTTACTCACATCTGCTTCTCAGGAAGCGTGAATCTTGATGCTACTTTCTGTTATTTTTGTACCATTTCCTTTTGCTTATACGGCCCTTTGTTGTGCATGTTTAATTATAAAGACAAACTACTTGGGGTTGGAGAGATGGCTCATCCATTAAAATACTTGCTGCTCTGCCAGAGGATCTAGGGCTTGATTCACAGCACCCACATGGTGCCTCACATCTACAACTCCAGTTTCAGGGGATCTGATGCCCTCTGAAGGCACCAGCACATAAGAGGTGCACAGACATACATTCAGGCAAAACACCCAATACACATAAAAATAAAATAAAATTAAAAATAAAAAGACAGACTACTTCACAAGCCTTCCGTTATTAACTTAATTTTTACAAATTTTAAAGTATTTAAAACATTTCCTTTCTTTTATGTGTGTGGTGTTTTGCTTGCACATATGCACGCACACAATGTGTAGGCAGTGTCTGCAGAGGCCAGAAGAGGGCACCAGATCCCCTGGAACTAGAGTTACAGACAGTTGTGAGCTGTGCATGAGTGACAGGAACTAAATCCCAGATCTGCAAGAGCAGTGAGTGTGAGTGCTCTTAACTGCCAAGTCCTTTCTCTAGCCCCTAGTAACTCCTGTACTATACTAGGGTTGGTTACTTGGTAGAGGATTTTTTTCTAAACAGAGTTTTTAAAAACTATCCTTTTCTTTTACTAGAATAATTCCAATCTTTCCACTTAACCATGAAACCTGCTTTTATATAACTGTCTTCATAAATTTCAAAACCTTCAATAAAGTGTGAGTTGATTCATTAACTGTGTACCTGCCTTTGCTAGATGTGGTTTCACATTTTAAAAGGAAGGGAATACCTTTCTTTTTTCCTTTGACTTCTTATATATGTTGGTTGGGAAGGCTTTCATTTGAATTACAGCTTGATTAGACATAGCTGACTTTTAATTGACCCAATTAAGGACTCTGAAAACAATTATAGGCACATATAATGAATTTTTTTATATTAAATTATAACCCAAAAGCAGCATTCGGCTTCGTGAACAAAGGAAAAATTCATTGATTCCCTTGATGGAAACTTATATACAGTACATTGTTGGCTATTATTATTCTGATCATTGAAAGCAATCATTGTTGGACAAAAAAGAATGGGATCTAAGTGTGCAGAAGATTAAGCATTATTGCACCTTTTGAAAATTATTCAAGTAAATTGCAAAATGAGCAGAAAATTCAGCATCTTCTATGTAGGATCTTATTATTATGTGAGAGTAATACTAAAGCCACTTGATTTAAAATTGCTCTATCCATCCTTTATTATGCCAACAAAAAAAAAATCTTTGAACCTCAGCATTTGATTCTGGCTTTGTTGGTCTATTTGGGCTTCATGTGCTTCTAATTCATGGGCTTTGGCTGATTAGCACCCACCATGTGGGGCCTACTCTTCTCATGGTGAAGAGGGTCATGAATAAGCCACAGATTCACATCATGTCCCTTTGGTCAAAGCAGGTCTCCAGGCCAAGCCCAAATAAATGGCACAGGGTTGTTAACTCTGCCTCTAGGAAAGCCAGGCAAGGATTGGCCGGTTTCAATAATCATTCACAGTGATTCAGTCTCTAATGAGAAATTGCCATGGGAGTACTGCCAAGCCTTTCTGTGCAATCCTGTAACATGTACAACACATCAAACTATAAATGTCAGACTACAAATATCTCATTTCTAGTCAAACAATCTTATAAACAGAAGATAATTTTGAGTCATAGGTTCCCTTATTGAAAATGATGCTGTAAGTTAAATCCGGAAAGTAGAAGGATTATGGGTTGCTGATCTCTTCTGCTCTTTTTAGTTTCTCTGAACTCTTTCCTGGGCCTTCCTGGAAATCCCTGAGAGGATTCTGCAAAGTGTATCTTGAAAATCACCAGTGTTTTGCTTCTTTGAGCAGGCTCCACAGATGGTGAGAGGTGTTGGGTTACAAAATGTGTAAAATGTTTGGATGGGTTGGGCAATGTTAAGCAGAGCTGCAGGAATTCTCAGAAGCTCTAGAGTGTTGGTGTGCCTTCAGAACCTCTGCAAAGGGAATGCAGATCTCAGAATTCCCAAATCTTTTCTGAAGTAACTCAGTGTTTTGGACCATATGTTAGGAAAGACTATACTAAACAGTTCTTCCTGGTAAAAGCATATATTTTGGTAAAAATATATATGGGGCAGGAACTCATGACAGGACTACTGCTGTGTTTTTCCTCATCTGGTGAGTCGCATTGAGAGTCTCCCTGGTCATGGGTTGTTGGGCTTCTTCCTATGACCTGGCATACTTGGGCAATGATGTAAATGCTTCTGCGGGTACTTTAACCTTTGAGAACAATAAGCCCCCTCAATGCCTTTGTTAGGAACCAATGTGAAAGACATTGAGTGACCGTGAGTGACTGGTTTCACAAAATAAATGAGGGACTGTGTGAGTTGACCTGAAGCAACAGTGGTCATCACCCACAGAATTAGCAAGTACTCAGGGATTCCCCTCTGATGTATTTGAAGTTCCATTCATGAAGAAAATAATGGATGTTGAAAACTGTAATTTCCCATAATACACCAAAACACACAAATTACTCATTTTCCCCCTTTGGTTCACAAGCAAACGACTGTTGTTAATCTGTGTAATTTGTGTCCTAGGTTACTGTTTGCAAAGCTCACTGGACAGGCTAATATACTATTAGAAGGTAGATTTGAGCCCAGTTCTTACCCAGAGCTTCATAGGGAGAGTACATTTTCAAAAACCAGATAGCATAAGTAATAAAAATTCAAGTTTCTGTTTTAGAAATGTGTATATATTAGAAGTACATATGGGTAAAAGTATATGCATGGAGAAACAGACTCTGGAAGCTTCTCTTCCCTCTTTTTCTTTAAGTTGCTAATGTTTTTGTGAAATATTAGCTAACTGCTGTCATATGAGGAGAATCACAATTAAGAATCCATCAGTGGTGTCTCATATTTCGTTAAAAAACTTTTTAAAAGAGAGCTTTAGTTGTTTATATTAGCCATTGTGCAATAATGCCTCTAGTAATATATCTGTGTAATTACTATAATTACTACATATTGAACATGTACATATGCAATATGTAAATATATATAATGAAGTTTTAATTTGTACTTAAAAATATTAAAAAATAATTGCTAATGTTTCTCTATTACTTCTTCTTGGAATATTTTAATGCAATTACCTCAGAAAGGTCATTTTTTAAATCTTCTAACTTAAGGTTTTTAATATCTTCTCTCTTCCATTATAGCACTTTCAATGATGTATAAGGAAATACTTAGATTTATTATTTAATGTCAAGCTTACTCAGGCAACTCAAGCCCATAGTCTACAGACTGTGTTTGTGTGAGGTAGGCCAGTTAAAGACCTAGAGAGGTTAAGGGAGCCTAGAGAGGCAGGGCAACTAACTGCCCTTGGAAAAATGTGTCTGCTGTCCAGGATGGGCCACACCCAGCTCCTCCCTGGGAGTTGGTAATCTAGGGTCAGGCACTTCCTGGTAGAAGGAGAGATAAACAAGGACTACTTAAAACAGAATGGGGTGCCAGAGGAGTGAAGGTGAATTTGTCCTAGTAGACCTGCCAGGGGAAATTCCTATTTACTATCTCAAGTACATTTATTATGGGGGTGTGCATATGTTTAAAATTATGAGATGTATTGACAGACGGTTCAAAGTTATATACCAACTGTCTGTCAATCAGGGTAAGAATCCACCTCATTCCTGACCCCAAGGATGCAGTGTCTTTCATTTGCCTACATTCAGGTTTCTTGAGTCATATGGTTTCTTAGTTGCTCCATTTTGTAGGGTGTATTCTATAGCTCCTACTCTTACTTTAATAAATCTGAACTTTGACTCCTACTGCCTGCCTGGTCTAAGTCACTGAGACATTAAAATCCTGGACCTTATGTCAAGCAACACCTGAGACCCCTCTGGTGACAGGCATGTCTGTACTGCTGAGCACAGTGCTCATCATATGGCACAGATTCAGTGTTTCCTACAAATGACTGGGGATATTAACTACATTTGTAAATACCATTGCAGTTATTGGGTCTAGGCAGATTTAACACATGCTTAGTTGCTAGATACAGAGTTTATTTTCTTCCCTTCAGGTCCCCAAGCTGTTACCCATCTCAGGATCCTCTGAAGTCTTTTTTACATAACAAAAACCACCTGTCTTTACTGGGGGTAGAGGCATAGCTCTAGGTTTGTCACTGGCTGGTTGGGTCTGTGTTTTCAGGCCACTTCACTTTCTTCTTTGTGGCTCAACCTTTGGGCCCTTTTAGTGCCCCAGACTCCCTTGTTCTCTAGCCGTGCCTCCCATCAGTTCCATGGTGTGTGGACTGGCTAGAACTTCCTCTACTACAGCTTCATCCATTTCCCAGGATGGACTTCTCACCATGTTACCATTCTAGTTGGCACAGTAAATCTGAGAGAGTGGAGATTAAAAACGAGGCAGACTAAAGTCTTATGCAATAGCCAACTTTATTTAGGGCATTAGACAATTTATATTCTGAGGGTTAGGCAAGGTCATATGAGCAAAGTTCACTTGAGTTCAAGCTATAGACAGTCATAAGGACAACCCCTGCTTGGAAACATCATCTAAATAACAGAATTATAATATATAACCTGAAGCAAACCCACAGGTATTACTACACCTGGAAAGGGCACAAAAGCACATTCTAAGAACAAATCCATGTTATGAAGGAACAGAGGCTACAAGACTCTTGTTCTGTGGAATAATGCTCTTGTACACTGTAAAGATTTATCACTTGGATTGGTTTAATAAAATGCTGATTTGCCAATAGTCAGGCAGGAAGTATAGGCAGGGTGAGTAGACTAGAAAGATGCTGGGAAGAGGAAGGATGGAGTGAGGAGTCACCAGCCAGACACAGAGGAAACAAGATAAAAATGCTGAACTAAGAAAAGGTGTCAAGCCACGTGGCTAAATATAAATAAAAATTATGGGTTAATTTAAGTGTAAGAGTTAGTCAGTAATAACCTTGAACTAATGGCCGAGCAGTTATAATTAATATAAGCTTCTGTGTGTTAATTTGGGAAGCAGCTGCTGGGTGTTTGAGAGTTGCTGATGGAATAGAAGTTTCCATCTACACTCTTACCTGTTTACTTGGTGTTTTTTTAAACAAGGTCTCAAAAATTCTCCTCATATAGTTTCATTCACGGACCATCATCTTCTTTGAAAACTAGAATTCAAGGAAGGTAAAACTTGTGCTAGGCAGAGTTTTCTTATCTTGGGAGCTGCTTCCAAATTACCACACAGAGACTTACATTAATTGTAAATGCTCGGCCAGTAGCTCAAGATTATTACTAACTAGCTCTTACATTTTAAATTAACGTATATTCCTTATTTACACTCTGCTACACGGCTGTACCTTTATGATCATGGCACATTCATCTCCCACTCCTCTTCCCTCTGTGTCTGGCAGGTGACTCCTATACTCTGCCCTTCTTCCAGGGCAGGAAGTTTGGCTTTCCCACCTAACTTCCTGCCTGGCTCCTGGCCTGTCAGCTTTTTATTAGCCAATGAGAGTAATACATATTCACAGTGTACAGAAGGATTATTCCACAGCAGTCTATTCCATTCTAATGTACTCTCAAGCCCCAGATCCATGAACACATACAGCTCTGGATCAGAGGCTGTGTGCTGAGTACTGGCCTCTGTGGATGGACTTCTCAGAGATTAGCTCACACTTCCCTGCAACCTGCTGTGGGATGGTCTGTATGTCAAATATGTTGCTGATTGGTCAATAAATAAATCACTGATTGGCCAGTGGCCAGGAAGGAAGTATAGGTGGGACAAGGAGGAGAATAAAGCTGGGAAGTGGAAGGCTGAGTCAGAGACACTGCCAGCTGCCACGATGACAAACAGCATGTGAAGATGCCGGTAAGCCACGAGCCACGTGGCAAGGTATAGATTTATAGAAATGGATTAATTTAAGCTGTAAGAACAGTTAGCAAGAAGCCTGGTACGGCCATACAGTTTGTAACCAATATAAGTCTCTGTGTTTACTTGGTCGGGTCTGAGCGGCTGTGGGACTGGCAGGTAAGAGAGATTTGTCCTGACTGTGGGCCAGGTAGGAAAACTTTAGCTACAGCAACCTCCGTCCAAGTTAGTTTTCTATTGCTGTGATAAAGACCATGATACATTTTCAGGTGACAGTTCATCACTGAGGGAAGCCGAGGCAGGAACAAGGAGGTAGGAACTGAAGCAGAAGCTATGAAGAATCGCTGCTTCCCGGCTTTCTACCTATGGCTGCTCAGTTTGCTTTTATATATACCCCAGGCTTGCTCAGTTTGCTTTTATATATACCCTGGAACTACTTGCCTAGGGTCCACAGTGAGCTGTGCCAAGCCACATCCAGCATTAATCAAAAAGAAAAAAAAATACCCTACAGACTTGCTTACAGGCCATCTGATAGAGGCATTTTCTCAACTGAGGTTTTCCTTTCTAGCTTGTGTCAAGTTGAAAACAAAAACAAACCAGCATAACTTCTCAGCCTGAACTTCCACCTTGTCACTATTGGACTTGTTATGAATGTGCTTGACTTGTGGGATTGCTTCCCAAATGGTGGTAATCTCATTCCTAGGTGTGGTTACTTACAAGTTTATGTGCCATACTTCCCTGGGCTGCTGTACTAATCAAGACATCTGTATTTACATTTGGGTCTCTTCCTCCCCTAAGCAATTCTAGCTCTGCTATGGAGCTGTTATGTCTACCTTTGGGCAGCATAGAAGTAAACGGGTGATTTTCAGGGACACAGCAGGGTTAGGCTTAAGGTTACTGTACCACATTTATAATCTTTCATAGTAGGAAATAACACCATACCTGTCTGTACTTAAATACATAGAGCTGATGGCTTTGATGTAAAGGATTAATCTTCCCAGTGGAGAGTTCTTCTTTTTCCTCTATGATTGATTCTGTTTGTCAGATATTAGGGCAGCAACAACTGCTTGTTTCCTATCTCCATTTGCTTAGAATGCTTTTTCCATCCTTTAACTCGCAGGTGCTGCCTGTCCCTGAAGGTAAGATGAGTTGTCCTTGTAGACAACAGAAAGATGCACTTTGTTTTTTTTTGTTGTTTTTGTTTTTTGTTTTTGTTTTGTTTTGTTTTTTTTTTTTCAAGACAGGGTTTCTCTGTGTAGCTTTGCGCCTTTCCTGGAACTCACTTGGTAGCCCAGGCTGGCCTCGAACTCACAGAGATCCGCCTGCCTCTGCCTCCCGAGTGCTGGGATTAAAGGCGTGCGCCACCACCGCCCGGCCGCACTTTGTTTCTTAATCTTTTCAACTAACCTATATTTTTTCACTGGGTAACTGAGGTCATTAATATTTAAAGTTATTATGAAAGGTGTGTGTTGATTGGTTTGTGTTCTTAGTCCTATGTTGTGTTTCAGTGACTGCATCTTCATTTGTTTTCTTTCTGTACCTTCTTGGATGTGCTCATTCAGAATGCAAGAAACGCAAAAAGCCCCAAGGCAAAACGGAGATGAAGAGGAAGCAGGTTAATTTAAGTTATAAGAGCTTGTGGGACAAGCATAAGATAAGGCTGAGCATTCATAACTAATAATAAGTCTCTGTGTCTTGATGTGGGAGCTGGCTGGTGGCCCAAGAGAAAGCCTGCTACAGATGGAGCTTTAAGGTTATGTTTTTGGCAGTATGGATTGGAGCATCTTTTACTTGAAATGCTTGAAAAATCACCACTTTGAGTATTGATTCATTCCTAAAGTTAACAAAACACATGCCCATCAGTGAGGTTCCTTTTCATCACATCTTGCAGACCTTGAAAGACCTGCTTTGTGTGCTAAAGGAAGAGTCTCACCATCATAGCTCTGAATGCCCATCTCCAAGTTCAGAGTCGGCCAGTCCATGATTATGGCCTTGCCTTTTGGCCATCTCAAATCTTGTTTTAGGTGTTGAAACCCAGGGTTCCTAGTCTGTTTCCTCTCCTGCCTTCTAGGTAAGCCCCAATATAGTGTAAGAATCCTTTTTCTTTTTCTCCTTTCTTCTTCTTCTTCTTCTTCTTCTTCTTCTTCTTCTTCTTCTTCTTCTTCTTCTTCTTCTTCTCCTTCTCCTTCTCCTTCTCCTTCTCCTTCTCCTTCTCCTTCTCCTTCTTCTTTCTTGTTTTGTTTTTCGAGACAGGGTTTCTCTCTGTAGCTTTGTACCTTTCCTGGATCTCATTCTGTTGACCAGGCTGGCCTCGAACTCACAAAGATCCACCTGGCTCTGCCTCCCGAGTTCTGGGATTAAAAGCGTGCGCCACCACCGCCCAGCCTATCTCCTCACTTCTTATCCCTCTTTCAGAATTGAATTACTGCAATCTTTAAAAATCTTTATTATTTTATGAGCATGCGTGAGTCTGGCTGTGTGAGTGCCATTTTCTCCTGTCAGCTTATGGGAATCAAGGCTTGAACTAAGGTCTCCATGCAGGTGCCTCTATCCACCTAGCCATCTTGCCTGCTTTGAGTTACCATGTTTATCTTTATGAGCAAAGTTTACAGTGATCCCAAGATTCTGCACTTCTAACACACTTGAAGATACTTCTGATGCTGTTGAACCATGAACCAAAGCTGAGTAGTAAGGCTTTAGAATAACCTAACTGTTTTTCATAGAAAATACATATTTGGAGTGCTGGAGAGATGGCTCAGTGTTTAATAGCACTTGTTGCTCTTGTAGAGGACCCAGGGTTGGTTCCCAATACTCATCTGTAACTCCAGTTCCAGGGGGATCTGATGCCCTCTTGTGATCTCTGTGGGCTGGACATCAGGCATACACATGGTGCACATATGTACATACAAACAAAACACTCATACACATTCAGTAGAATAAATAAATCTTAAAAGAAAAAAATACATGATTTACAAGAATATTTTACATAAAAATGAAGGATGAAAGATAGTAATTTCTACTTCACTGAGTGCTAAGATGCAGATGAACAAAGCTACATGTTGTGGAGAAGCAGCCTTTTCTGTGCTTGCCAGGCAAGCCATGGAGCAACATTCCTAGGTCACAACCAGCCAGTTAAGGATTCAATTAAAATGACAAGAATTCAAAACAAAGCAATTAGCTCTAAAGCTCCAGAGAATATGACTTTGAATTTGTGTGGAGAGAAGCTGTCACAGCATACTATTAATAAGTGGTTGTGACTTCAGCAGAGGAGTATTTGAGTAGTTCATGTTGTTGTAGAGGGCTCATAAAGCCCTTCAAGGAAGGGACCCCTCAGCCAGGGCCTTCTGCCAATGCCAGTGTTTGCCTTCTACACATTTTCCAGTTGAGCTCTGCAGACCTTGAGTTTGTGATTTTTATAGGTGTACAGTGATCCTGTTCATGAGTCCCAGATTTCATTCAGATTTTGTTAATATTCAATGATAATATGTATGTGTTCAGAGAGTTACATATTTTGATATGTATTTAATAAATTACATCTGTTCATTACTTCAAAATGAGTTTCCATATATATTATCATTCCATCTTCAAAATGATTCTGTGCACTTAACTTACTTTTTATTTTATTAATGAAGAAATGAAGGCTTGAAAATGCTGGGAAGCTCATCAAGTGTCAGATAGATAATAAACAGCAACATTAGCACCTAAAGCTAGATCTTTGATTGAAAAAACAAAAATACAAAAACTTCTTAGTTTTTTCTACTATGTCATATTTCTCTTAAAAACTTTAAAAAGTATGTTTATATTTATTTTTAAATTTGTGTGTGTGTGTGTGTGTGTGTGTGTGTGTGTGTGTGTGTGTGTCTGTGTCAGTATAAACACATGTATCTAGGAGAGGGGGTTGGGATGTCCTCTAGTATTCTCATCTTATTCTTTTAAGGCAGAAGGGTTTCTCCTTGAGTTTGGGGCTCTTGTTTCATGTGATAGGCTGAAAACTATCAGACCCCAGATCCTCCTGTCTCTGTCCCCTAGGAGCTGGGTTATAGACTTGGGCAGGATGGTTGGCTTGCCATGTAGGTACTCATATCTGAACTCAGGTCCTCATGGCTAATTACACAGTAAGTATTCTAACTAATGAATCATTTACCCAGACCCTTACAAGTTTTTATTATATGGAGTATGTATGAAGTTGATGTTATTGTCAGGCCCAGAGGATTATTTCTAACATAGCTAACAGGAAGATACAGAAAGAGAACAATGGCCATCTCCCTGCATATTGTGACCAAATGAAATCTAGAATCTAGTTGTATGGCGAAAAAGGATATGTTAGCTTTGATTAAACCACAGGCTTTGACATAAAACAAATGATAGGTAGCTGTAAACATCTCAGTGCTTCTAAGTGCACACACAGGAAATAAATGATAGTGCTAGTGGAATACCAGTAATCCAGGGTTTTCTTCAAAGTTCATACTTTTCTAAGAATTGAAGAAAAAAAAGAAGAAGCAGTTTTGTCATACAGTTATTTAGAATGAACTGTGTTGGGTGAACCATGTGGCTTTTATTATCTGTGATGGACTTTACATCATTTTAAAAACTGAAGTTTGTGTTTGTGTGTGTGTGTGTGTGTGTGTGTGTGTGTGTGTGTGTGTTTCACAGTTTAATACATATTTATGATATAACTTAGAAATGCTATAAATTTCTCTAATTAGATTTTCTTGAATTTTCTGCTATTGAGTAAGTCTTGGGAATTGTTTGTCTTCACTTTCTTGTGAACATTCCTGTTCCTTTGTGGATTACTTGACATCACATAGGTGGGCATATTAGGTCATGATTAAATACTAGTATATAGAATTCAAATGCTATGGAAGTAGGATTTGAGTTGTGTTGGAGATCTGAATTAATGTGTTGAATTGTGCTAAGTTCAATTGAGGAGTCAGTCAGAATTTAGAGGGAATCAATTCTGTCCCTTGAGGTCTTTCACAGGGACACAAGCACTTCTACAGTTGGTGTGTTTGTTGTGTGATGTGCTGTTGCTTTGCAGACAAGACTAGTCTTGAACTTGTTATTCTGTTCTAGCTCCTCAAGTGCTGGAATTACAGTTGGTGCTGCTCTACCCAGTTGAGTTTTTTGTTTGTTTGTTTGGTTTTTCGAGACAAGGTTTCTCTATGTAGCCCTGACTGTCTTGGAACTCGATTTCTAGAGCAGGTTGGCCTTCAACTCACAAAGATCTGCCTGCCTCTGCCTCTTGAGTGTTGGGATTAAAGGCATGTGCCACCACGCCCAGTTGAGATTCTGCACTCTTAATAGCTGTTTTGATTAGGTCTATCTTGATGAGTATAAAGGTGCTCCAAGATTAAGGGAAAGGAAAAAACGTTAGGAGTAAACACCTTGAACAGAATCATTGATCACTGGGTGTGGCCACTATGAGGTCAGTGACTTTTTGAAAAGCCAGCTGGGACTCTTGGCTTGGGGAGTCAGCTCCTGAGTCATATTTTAATCATTAGAGGTGTAATGAATTAGAAGCCAAGCCCTTTCTATCACCAACTTAATAATTATTAGTTAAAATATTGATTTGTATGTTCTGTTTCATCTTCACTACTATAGCACAAGTAATTTTGAAGTTTTTATCTGTTCATAATTTGAGATTGTTATAAAAGTGCTGAGAGTAATCCTTTTAGCAGCAGTATGCATGGTATCAGTATATTGTATATATGAATGATAGGTCCAATTTTGGATATCCTAGTTTTAGGAAAATTAAACAATTTCAAAGTGAATTACAAAAGAAAATTCTGCAAAGAAGATGATTGAGATTGTTTTGATTGAAGAAGAAGAGTTAAAACAGACTGGGGGCTGGGGTAACAACTCAGTGGGTATAGTGATTGCTGTACAAGCATGGCCACCTGACTTCAGACCCTCAGCATGCACATAAAAGCTGCATTCAGACACATGCCTGGGCTGTAATCCCAGCAACATGGAGCAAGGACAGAAGGATCCTGGGGGGGTCCTACTGGCCAGTCAGTCTAGTTGAAACAGCAAGCTCCAGAGTCATAGAGATCCTGTGTCATAGTTTTGTTTCTTGTTAAGGTAATACAATTCTGTGATAAAGTAACTGGGGTAGATGGGGTTTATTTGGCTCACAGTTTTAGTTCATCACTGTAGGGAAGTAGCAACAACAGAAGCTTGAGGGGGCTAGTGATATTACATCCAAATTCAGGATAAGAGAGTAAAGAATGCATGTGTGCTTACATTCACATCCCCTTATTCACTATTATGCAGTCCAGACTCCTGCCTAGATGGCCACTGTAGGTGTGCCGCCCACAGTGGGTGGGTCTTCCCATCTCAGTTAACATAATCAAGGTCATCTCCAAAGACATGCCCATGGGCCAACCTGATCTAGACAATCTCTCATTGAGATTCTCTCCTTGGGGAATTCCATGATATTTCCTAAATTCATTTTCTTAAAATCCAATTATATTGTTTGGAGCATGTAGTCACAGATGGATATGTGTCTTCACAATATTTTCAAAGTATAACTGTAGTTAAGAATAAACTTAGGGAGTTTGAACTTTTTTATAGGCCACTCTACCAGCAAACTGATTACAAGTAAAATAAGCACAAAACTTTGTGTAGGGTCTAGATTTAACACTAAGTCACAGTTTTATTATTTTGAGCTTTCTTTTTCTTTTTAATTTTGATTTTGCCTTTGTTTACTTTGGTATTGTTTGTTTGTGGTCCAAAAACCAAAAATTATTAAAGTGGGATCTTGTCCTTTTCCAAAATCTGGTGCAAACTCAATGCCATAAAATAATAGAAGATGAAATCATCATGCTACTTAGGTGGGAATTGCTGGCTGTTTCATTTAGCCTGTTCCCCACTGGGAAGTTAAAGAGCTTCTCTTGTGTGTCTGAAACTGAACACAACCTCCAAGAGCTGAGTGAGCTTATGGACTTGTCCAGTCCTTCCTTCACGACCTCAGATAAAAACAAAGCATGTAAAACAACACAACAGCTAAGAAATCACCCCACAGCAAAAGTACGGGCCAGCTTCTGGTGCAGCTCGTAAATATTTCCATTTACATGCAGTTTCCAAATAAGAGTCTTGCATTTAAACTCTGAGCAGCTATATACTTGGGACTTCAGAGACTTTTCTTACACGTAGTTGACAAGTGTGGAGATGGTAGCCTCAGTTTATTATAATTATAATATGATGTTCTTTTGGAATTATGCTTTCAGATCATACTACAGTGTAGCGGGCTGTGTTCAATTGCACAGACCCCCTTTTCAATGGAGTGAGAAGGCCTCTGCATTCTTCTACGGACAAATATTTGGGGGAAAGGGAATGCAGGCAATGGGTATAGCAAGAAAAAAACAAATGAGTTCTTCAAAACTAAAGGTCAATATGATTTCACCTGCAAAACATTGAAAGTTCAAAATGCTTATTTTTTGAAAAGTGTAAAAATCTTTGTACTAAAGAAGTAAAAACAGACAATATAAGATTCTATCAATTAATTATTATTATTTTTTTTGTGTGTGTGCACATATGCCATTTTGTGTATGTTTTGGAGGTTGTCAGAAGAAACTTTCAGAAATTGGCTGGCTCCTTCCACCATGTGGGTTCAGGAGACTGAACTCAGGACATTAGGCTTGCTGGCAAGCACCTTTAACCATGGAACCATCTCACCAACCCCTGACTTCCTAAGATCCTTATGGCAGTTATTTCCTTATTGTTTCATGCTTTAAACATCTCTATGAACTTTTTGCCCTTCTTTGTAGATCAACGTGATTTTTATTGTTATTTACTTTTAAAAAATGTTCACAGTATGTTAACGTGGAATGTAACTGCCTTCTTGTATTGTATTTAGATGCTTATTTAATTTAATCCTCAAAGTAGCTCTGTTAGAGAATCATTGGTGTTTTAGTATTATAACCAAGAAAGTAGAGGGTCAGAGAAATTGAGCAATGTCATTACTGTCACACAGCTTAGAAACAGCGGAGCTTGGTTCACACTCTGGATTGGGGAAAGAATTACTATAAACTAGATCCCTGAGAGCAGGCCTGAGAGAAGTAAACACAAAGGAGACATTGGGAAATACCCCTTTATAGGATTTCTGCCTCCTTTCTTTTGTGCCTGTAAGTAAATGATCAAAGTAAATTGAAAGCAGATACTGATGTTCAGAGGCTGCCCTTCTCATTATGTGTTCTGTTGGTCCTGATCAAACCTAAATTTGGAAACAAAATGAGGACTATACATTTATGTAAATGTTAATGATCCTTTCTGGAGAAGGCAGCAATCATTTCAAGTAGTATTTCCCTCCACTTCAGTCCTGTTCTGATGACTCTACCATTCATTCTCTCCTCTGGAAAGATGATTGCCATTTCCTTTCCACTAGAAGTTCATTTCAAATTAAGAGCTCTTTAAGATGGAAAGTTCAGAGACTGTAAGAAGTTAATAATCAGAGAATATTCTTTTGCACTTCACCAAGGTTCTATATTTAAAAAGTTTAA